>NW_028297182.1:2363001-2593001 GCF_055798465.1 Pogonomyrmex barbatus | reverse complement strand
CTAGGCCTTGAAGTGTTGCGAAGTACCGGCCGCCGCGCGCCCGCCCGGATTTCTCATCCGAGCGATCGCCAGGGCGAGGCGTCCACGAAGCGCACGAAAGCGGTCGCACCGCGATTTCATTTAATTCTCATACGTAAGTTTCTTAATATAGAGGAAAAAAAATAAAGCCAATCTTAAATGTACGCGAATTCACTCTTACGCCCGATTCCACCGACGTAGATTAACTTTAATCTCGGTTTCAATTTACTCTTTCATCTTTTTCTAAATTCTAAGAATTAGAATGATAAAATTATATTAATTCTTTAATACACCTCGAGTAATTAATTAATAATAATTGTTCAAACAGTATGGAAAATACAGGAATGCTCGATGTAGATTTCCCAAATAGTATATAATATTATATTTGCGCGGGAGCAGAGCGATGCTTCGACCGCTTTGCGTTTCATGTATGTGGAGTAAAGGCTGAACCTTGAATGATATTTATTGGCCTGTTCTGCATACTAGACTCAAAAATAGCTGATTCATTGTACGTAGTAGTGCGACTTTCATTCACGTAACAATCCGCGCACGTGGATTCTGAATCCGCACGCAAGAAACTTCAATGTCACCATGATTGTTAACAGAAATCCGCGAGTTAATCTACCGATTGGCCGATTCAGCGATTTACCGAAGTAGGTATGCAAATCTCGCGAGATATCTCGTGAGATGCATTTTCTTATGAATATTAAATAACGAGGGTGAAAAATACGGTCAGGGGCAAGTCGGCACATATTCGTAATTTATAATAAATATGAGACAGAATTCACGCGACTAGAATTCAAACGTTTGATTAATAGAGCAGCGCGAGATTAGATAAATCAATTGGAAATTTAAAAAATCCAAAAGTTTCCCGAGTATGTGAATAGTATAAATATTTACATCTTAAATATTATCATATATTAACGAATTTTCATTCACAGAAACAAGTTCTTCTGTTTTTCTCTCTCTCTCTCTCTTCCGTATTGTAAATTTTCGCTCTTAATTCCGTATTATATTGAGACATTTAAAAACATTATATTACAATTCTCAGGCATAAAGGAGGATAGAATTTCTTGCGACAGGAGTTTTTTTTCTATAATTACCATGACTCGAGTGCACAAAATGAAAATCAATTCGCAATGTCATGTATTTAGTCAAAGTTTCGCAGGAAAGGACTTGCACTTTCGATTGATATCGTCTATGCAACCTTATTTCGCATCGGTCGCTTGGAGATAACGAGACAGCAGTGTATACACTCTTATCAGACACTCGTATCCTCATTAGATGGCTGAGATATATTTAGTTTAAATTTCTATCAAACGATGTCAGAAATCTCAAGATCTAATACCAATCGGACTTCGAAAGAGTGCAATGTCGATTTCTTGATTGAACTATTAATACACGGAACGCGTATTAAGCATACGCAATAATGTGACATTGAAGAAATCTGTAATCTATAATTTTGTCTTATCCAATCATGATCAAACGTAAATTTTCTTTTTTTACGCATGCAAGATATACTTTACTTTCTTTATGGTAGCTAGAATTGTCACTTGGCGAGAGAGAGAGAGAGAGAGAGAGAGAGAGAGAGAGAGAACGCGAATCCTTTTCATATACAAATTACAAACTACGACTTTTGCAATATTTATAAGTAATATTTATAATTTTTGTCTTTAGCGACCGACAAGGAAATCCACCTTCTTATATTTAATTATCGGGGGATTAATTGTCGGGGCGGTGGCTCTCAGTCCCATAAAGACGCGGTTATATTGCAAGTTAAATAAAAATTCGATTCGATTTCGGAGTGATGGAGAGAGGCAGCGATTACGCTCCGAGAGATTTTTATCCCGACTTTGCCGGTCCAGGCCGCGGCAGAAATGCGCGCGCGCGCGCGTGCGCACGCGCGTCCGCTACGTGCTGGCGTACTGGTGTGCGTGCGCGGCATGCACGCACTGTAACTACATTGGGCACCTGAATGTGCCCGGGCCCCAATGGTCCGCATTCCAAAAGTCAAGGACTCTCTCCCGAACCGATCCGGACGTCGGAGGCGCCTCCTCTCTTTCCGCCTCGCCCTCGCGGTCCGTCTCTCTCTTTCCCGCCTTATCGCATCTTTCCTCGTTCTCCACGACCACTCGCTCGCGGTCGAGAAAAGTGCTTACGATCTGGCGAATCATCCCGAGTATCCCCCATTGTATAACACGCCTGATCGACGAGCAATCGCGAATCCGAATATTGGATCCACCATGCAAGAAAAAGATGACGAGCGAAATATCGTTGCCACGGGCGTCGTTACATTAAATTATCGGCATAGAGACCGACCGCGCGAATTCAATCGCATTCCGAATGGATTTACAAAGAACATTGTTTTTTTTTTTTTTTTTTTTTTTTTTTTTATCGGGAATCGTTAATATAATTTTCCCAGCAATATGATGCTCTTTAACTAGTAAATTAATTTTCTCTCATTTTCCTTGATGATATTACAATTCATCCTGTTACAATTTGTTAATATGGCAACTCAACTGCAATGCATAAAAAGTTTATAAATAATCGAAAAATTTTTAAATTTATATCGAAATACAAAATTGTATGTACTGTTTATTACGTTTACGCAGAAACATGAAATAACGTTTGCTTACGTATATCAAAAAAATAACGAAAAACTAATTTCCGTTTATTATTTTGTTCGTATTATATTGTTCGCAACGAAACACGTAGCAATTAAAATCATCGAAATGATATCGCATTAATCGTGACCTACACTCGTGCAATTACAATCACGTTATTTCGTTGTTAAACCTTCGGTTAGTCTCGACGTTACGGGCCATCCTAAAAACGGGTCCCGAAAGTAGATTGCTTCGCGCAAGGTTCGTTGATTAAAATCAGAAAGACCTCGTCGGATATACCTTAATAAGGGAATCGTACCTTGACGGACAACCGGTGCGACAATGGCGACGCGAGACGCACTTGTCGGCGAAGTCGGTAATCCAAGGATTTAGTTGGACCGTAAGAATACGATTTTACGACAACATCCAAATATAGTTACCTGTAAAATAAAAAAAAAACATATCTAATTAGAAAATGTGAATAATTCTATTATATATAAAGTAATAACGTGTTTTAGCAAAAATTTTACAAATTTATTTTTATCTTCTAAAATAATCGCAATGAAATCAATTGTAGTGTTTTTGCCATTTATTCCCGAAAGGATAATTATTTTTCGAGCCATTAGGACGACTCGGGAATAAATTCAAAACAGAGACAGGAAATTAATTAAAGTTAGAGGCCGGCCGGGGCGTTCGAAACGGAAGTAAATCTTCGCTGCTACCGGAATATTCAGAATATTCAGAATATCGCGTTTCCGCTAGTTTATTCGCAACACTCGCACGATAATTGAGGGCGTCGTCCATCAGGATTATTCGGCCATAATTGAATCGGCATTGAAATCGTCAACCGAGCGTTGTACTTCGAATTTATGGCTCTCTTCCTCCGCGAGGCGCGACCTGCAATCGGGGCGGCCGGTTAATTTGTTGGCGGCTCGAGTGCGTCCGGTCACGTAGAAAAATGTGCGTCGTTCAACGATCGAGAACCCGCGAAACAGTAAAGAGCAACAGGTTCTGCCGGGGCGCCGTTATCGTGCGAGTGACTTCGAGAACGAAGCGAGACATGACGTACTTCGCGCACCTTCTCTCCGTCTCTCTCTCTCTCTCTCTCTCTCTCTCTCTCTCTCTCTCTCTCTCTCTCTCTCTCTCTCTCTCTCTCTCCCCCTACCCTTTCCTTTTTCTCTTTTTCCCCGCGGCTCGCGAAGGCGGATGAAGGCGAGAATAAAGTCGAAAGGCATTCACCCTTGGTGAAAGTAGCTCCGCGATCGATGTCGCCGCCGTTTCGGCCGTATACATGCGCGCAAGCCGGGGAGCTTTTCACAGCGGGAGAGCTTACACGCCATTTTTCCGCGTTGGATATTTCATCAATTTCTTTTTTTTTTTTTTTTTTTCAGGTGAAAATTTTCGCCCCGTGTCGTATTCAATATCGCACTTTTGTGATATACTTTCAATCGACAGTGACGATGTTGAGTTTTTCGTGAAAAGTGATAATATTCAGATTTGTAAAATAGTACGCTGAACAAAATTTAAATTACCTATTTTTTATTAGAACAAGAAATAAATAAATTTTTATTTTGTCCATATAACAATTTGTTTTTAAAAAATTGTCCCCGTATTTAATTATATTTTTTTCCATTGTTAGAATTTTCACTTCAATCATTTATTTGTAGCATAAAAATGAAAAACAGAAATATAAATTCGAAGTTACATTACATATCGAAAGAAATTTTTTAAATAAAATTTTCTTATCTGTATTGTATTGATCTGGGTTTAGAATTTGATTTAGATTAAAAATAATATTCAAAATTTAATTTTACATAAAAAAATTACAGGGCGTATTATTAAACATACAATTACTTGTACAATATTTTTTATTTTAAAAATTAAAATTATAAATCATTTTAGATCATTTAGTTCAACAAAAATTATATAAATATTTAGCACAGTTCAAATTCATATTATGAAAAGAAATTATTATTAGTCAATAGAAATGATTGCCGAGTCTTTAAAAACTGATTTTCAACCGAGATATAACTCTTCTACAGATTCAAAATCAATAGTTCTATATTTTTAGATACATAACTTCGGAAAGACGTAACTCGAACGGACATAACCCGACGTGCTTCTGTAATAAACGAGAAAGGAGGACAAAGTGATATCTAATTGAAAATATTAAAACTACACGAACGAATTTCCAAACAAATTTTGTCACTGCAATATATTATATATTTATCTTGACATTTGAACCCTAAAATAAAACTGTGTTAATTCGAAATTCATTTAACATTATGCAAAAAATAAGAATTTATTATCCGTTTCTTCTTGAAGCTTAATTCGTCAAAATTAATTTTCGATATTAAATAATACAATCAAGTCTATAATTTTGAATCTTACGGACCACGGATTGTTCATTAAGATGCAATATTAAATCAGTATCCTTCTTAGAAGGATAAATATTCTGATATATTTGATACCAAATTGTGTGAACCATTCTCATTCGAATTGAAGATTTTGTCGTACAAAGCCAGGACTCAACGCAAGTCAAGTCCTCGTACGGGCGAGAGTTTGGAGTGAGACTGTCTAGATCGCTTAAATTTGAGCTGTCTCGGGATTTGTGTAACTAACAGTCGTCCCAGCGCGACTATTAGACAGGAGAACGGGCCTTTGCGCTTCCAACAACGAGGTCACTGACCTGCCGCGATAGGTTCAACGCGTTAACGTTCGGTTCGCGCGATGTTCATGCCGGCCGACTTCGTCAATCTCCCTCCCTATCCCCCCCCCCTACAATTAATAAGTCGTAATGTGCATCGATCTTTCGAAGCCGATAATGACGCGTGCCGTCATCGTGTGAGATCGATTTTTCGACAGGCATGCGCGTGACGGCTTGATCTTTATGCAGACGCGGATACCTCGTATCTCGTTCGTATCGTTCAGGGCGATGTCGTTGATCGATAGTTACGTACGAGGTGTTACAAGCAAAGTATAACTTTCCGTTACGAAATCCGGCTCTTCGAATTGAAATTTAGAAGCCTGACTGCATTTAAACGTCGCCTGCATTATGCGATTTGCACGTAGCTTCTCTCTCTCTCTCTCTCTCTCTCTCTCTCTCTCTCTCCACACGATTGAATCGACTGTTTGTGCGGAACAAGATTCTCAATACTTTTCGTTGTTATTTATAAATGCTGGGCACTTATTCATGCCGGCTGTTTGCTTTAGCTCCTAAGCGATGTTTATCAGCTGTTTGCACAAAAATTTCCCGAATACGCGTATTTGTAGTTCGCGAACGCTATCTCGTTTCCGCGGCGCACATCTGCGTTATCTAACATTAGTGACTATTGAACCAGAGAGAATATATCTCACCGCGACAGTCTAAACTATAACGGGTCACTGACCGCCGCGTCGCGGGCTGATGCGGTTAACGTTCATTTCATTAGTCGCCGGATACTTAGTGAAATTAGTATCAATACTCGAACGAGAGCCGGAGACACAGCCGTTGGGACTACACCAAATGTGTCGAAATATCCCTTAATCTAATTATCGATCAGGAATTTATCGAGTGAGCTTCACTGGTTGCTGTCATATCGAGATCTTCGCTTCTGTTTTATCACAATTCTTACTACGCATTGTCATTTATTGTTAATATTAGAGTGCAGTAGTACCGATAAGGCAAATATTAGTCCTTAGACGACTACCCGATGCGATCGATGCGTACCGCGCGATAAGTCGAAGAAATCCCTCTACTGGTCCCTCTCTGGTAGATTATTATCCGCGCATAACAATGGGCCGTAAAAAACGGAATTTTATCGCACGGTATAAATAATACTCTCCGAAATGTTCCATGGAGATCACCGAACCGCGCTAGTTTTCGAACCCCTAATGCTCACGATCGTTAGAAGCCAGACGTCTCCCGATAAGATTTACATTCTCACTCGCTTGCCGACGCCAAAATGACAAATGCGACCGTGGAACGTGGAGCTTACGTATGTTTCTCCGTTACGCGACGAATCGATTTCTATTCCCTTCGCCTTCTTTCGCAACGCGTTTCTACCACTCGTTTGAATAGCTTCAAATGCATTAAACGCCGAAGAAATATTCCCCGACGACGGCGGCGGCGGCGAGCGCGCGCGTACGCGCGCGATTCATTCCTCCCCGCGTATTTATTTATACCATATAAATCTTATATGCGGAGAACTTTAATAATAGACTCTGTTGTCGCGTAGCGCCCGTCCCGTTTGATACTTTATTGGCATCGTATAATGGCGATCTCCCCCGTCCCTCTCCCCTCCCCTCCCCGCCCTCCCCCGCCTCCGTCGTAACTAAAAGTTTTTTATATAGCGCTTAAATTCTCCTCGCCTTCATCCGTTCGTCGGAATCCTCTTCGTGGAATGTTAGACAAAACAATTATTACAATATACTACCCAAGTATGTTTATGGCGAAATCGTATTTTAGCCGAATAATCGAAATGGTGAAATCCGAGTTTAAAATATAGGGATAATAAACCGCGCGTTCCTCTATTATGTGAAACGTCACGCCGCTCGATCGTACCGCCATTTCATTTCTGTGTTTCGACATAATATTTTTTCGCGTTAAAAGATAAGAAAAAACAGTTTTCAGTAGTAAGTCGTAAGAAATGGAATAGAAAGAAAAAAGAGAAAAAAATAATAATAAAAAAAAAAAAATCTCTTTCCTATTTCCTAGATGGATATCCGACGGTATAACAGTTTTTTTTTATCCGGATTTTTGTATAATTCTGACGAGATGGCATAGCTTATTTGGACGTCTAACAGTAATTTCGTGGCGACTGTTAGACCGACGAGTGTGTCTCTCTCGGCGCGATCGAGCAGGTCACTCACCTTTCCATATGGGTAACGTACGAGCCGCTAGATTCATTAGACGCCGAACATGCGAACGAAACTTTTCCCTTGCCGTCGAAACTGGATGAGTTCGCCCGATGCCACGCAGTCGCATCGCGAGATAAATGCCCCTACGGCAATCGCTACCGGCTAACGGACGATTTATTAATTCCGTACATACATACAACGACCTTCATCCTCCGCGATTGCGTCACAGACAGCTCGGAATTTAATCTGTCCGAGGTGTCCCGAAAAAGGTATGTACCGTTACGGGACCTATATTCCTAAAAAAAAAAAGGCATTATAACCGGCATTAATTTTACGGCATTAATCCGACGATTTAATTCGGAGATTCGTCTCGAGAGTCTCGCTCGAATCGATGATCGATCTTACATCTAAGTGTCATTGTAAAAACATTCAAACGGAGTTTTGTTTTAAAAAATGAAAACGGCAGGTTTGCGTATCGATACAATCGCCGCTTTTTCCGCGATAATAATTTATCGTATTGCATTATCGTATCTATCGTATTGCGTATTCGAAAGTTCAGTTTACCAAGCGTGTTGTTGTTTCTCTCTGCCAATGGGGCAGGACGAAAATATATGTACAATGCGGAAAATATCCGTTTCGCGTAATCGACTCGAGGTCCCCGCATACATCTCGAGTGACACGAAAGTCGTTAACAGGACGAGAATCGAGTTTCAATGAGATCGCCGGGAGCGATACGAGTCGATATGATTTCACTTAAATCTCGTGATAACAGCTCCAAGCTAATAAAATACGAGGATTGGCTCGGTAGTTTAAGTCACGCGTAAGTCAAGTCTGCGCACTTGTGTATTACGCGTACATTACTGAACTAATTAATTACATTAATGAGCCGTGATATAAGAGGTACGCTTATATGTGCGCATACTCGCGCAAACGTGAATGATAAAGATTGTAGATCCTAATGGCAATGCGTATCTCCTCTCTAATGGAACCGAAGCGAAAACCAGGACAAATGATGCGATAGATTTCTTATTTCTCTCGGGGGAGAAGGGGAGTTGGTGGATTGGTCCGATTTAAAACTACACGCCATGGTACGAAAACTGCAGAAAGTTTCGTCGAAAGTAACAAATTGGCGAATAAATTTCGAGAGAGCGAAATCTCTCTCTCTCTCTCTCTCTCTCTCTCTCTCTCTCTCTTTCTCGGAGAAAAGAAAATATCACATCTCTCTGGAAATCTGTACTTTTTCCTTCTTTCTCCCAGAGATACGTAATGGCTGATATTTACTGCTAATATTTTACGTTACAATTTCATACGTTATATTTTCATTGCAATACTATTATCAATTACAAAAATTAATTCAAGTACATAAAAAAATATCATCACTGCGATATGTATTTTAAATATAAAAATGTTAAAAAGAGAAAGAGAGATTTTTAAAAAAATTCTGAATAGATTCGTGTTAAAATAATTAAACCATACAACGCAATATTCAAAATCCAATTTCTTTGAAATAGTAAAAGAAAAGAGAAAAAGAAAAAGTAAGCTTCGTATTTAAAGAGACCGATATTTTTTTCCACAGACACAAACAGTGCCGAGTACGCAATACCAAAATAGAACCTCTAAAATTATACGCAGACATGTTATACACTCGTGTCTAATCATCGCGCTCTAGTGCAATGCAAAACAGACGTGCGCGCGCGCGCACACGCGCGCAGGAGACGCGGCGCAAACGGGGAATTTGCCTCTCGCCGCTCCGCCACGGAGAGACTCTCGTTTTTCGCAGGTGCACCGTAATCCGGTCCGGGACAAAAATGCGACACTGCCGTCGGGTCGACGCGCAGCAATGGAATATTGGCCCCGCTATCAGAGTCAGACCTCGCCGTGCATTAACATATTTAATGCGCCGCGAGTGCATACGCGCGCTCGCGCAACCTCGCGCTCTTGTCGCGCACGCTTGCATGTGCACACACACATATATATATATATATATATATATATATGCACGCGTATATCGGCGCGTGCGCGGCACTATGCACTCGACCGAGTCATTGACCCGGGTATAAAACACACACACACACACACACACACACACACACACACACACACACACACACACACACGTAGGCGTCGCATCCTACCACTCGTGCGAGCGAGCGAACGCGCGCGCGCGCGCGCGCTCTCGTCTAGCGACGACGACGACGGCGATGACGACGATGTCGGCGGTGACAGAGGTGACGGCGATGGTGTCGAGGATGGTGCAGCTATGGGTGCAATGGTTGTAGCGTTGCACAACGCGCGACGTTGTCGCTCGCGGGGAATGCGCGCTTCTCGTGGTTATTATCGTTGACGGGGGAGACGCGGGAGCCGCGAAAACGCGTTGGGAAACTTCCAGCGTACAGCCGGCTGCGGAACTCGCCGAGATGCGCGGCTCTACGCGTCGATGACGACGACGACGACGACGACAACGAGTCGCTTTTTCGCGGGCATGAACATCCGGGCGGGATTCATCCGACGGTGAATTCGGAGGGATTGAAAAGCGTCTTACTCGCGCATTTCTTTGACGTTCAATTATAATGTGAAATAAGGTTTTTTTTTAATTATTGATATTAGCACGAATATTGCAAGAAATTGCGAGTAATTTAAAATATGAAATTTTTTTATGTTGGAAATTGTATAAATAAGATCTTTTTTTATTTATTTTGAAAATGGTAACAAATATAAATAAGGAATGTATAAAATTTATATATATATATATATATATATTAGCTTAAAGATATTAAAAGTAAAAATTTAAAATAACAAGTATTTATTTTAATCAAAACTTTTATCATTTTATATTCACATCACATTTTAAATTAAAAATATACGTTAGAATGGTAGCTAGAATCCATCGAAAATTTCATTCAGAGGAATTTCACATACGTCTTTACGTCAAATTTATGCACTCCATAAATCTACCTTCACTTGATGGAGCAGACCATAAATAAAGATTCTGGCGATAGTCTACACGCTCCGTATATCGATACAGACATTGGTTGAGGATCCAAATTTCGTTTTAATGAGGATTTGGCTCTGTCTGTTCGCTATAATGAAATTTGAATGCAGTTCAGAACGTAAATAGAAAACGGGTCAACCAAATGTCTCGTGTATGTTACAAAATTGCGTATTAACTAGCCACGTGTCAGCGCACGGTCTACATTTCCGAACAATGAAAAAGTGAGGAAAATCGAAGCGCGGTTCGCGCGACGATCGTAATGTACGTAACAGCTTATGTCGCGGTACTGAATCTCAAGGGAGACAGAAAATCGCACACGATTGAGATACGAATACGCGTAGCAGAGATACGTCAGAATCACGCGAGAAGCGGCGAGGATTTTCTTTATTGCGACGGCCGCATCGCAATCGAGTCGAGAAGCGCAGAAGAGAGTGGGTATCAATTATCGTTATTATACGACTCGTTTTAAAGTCCAGAGGTGACTCGACGAAGCTCGACGACATCGCCGTGTTAATCGCGCTCGCCGTGCGTTTTCCAGGTGGAAAAGTTCCCAGGCGAACGCGGCCTCTGACTTGAAACTTTTCACGTTTGCGTTTGCGTTTTTCCGCGGCTCGGGTTCTCGGCGAGGCGAAAGAATATGCTTATCTATAATCCTCATTACGACAGACAGCGTGTATATTCTCTGCGAAAACGCGTGCGATTAAGAAATTGCGCAGCAGGGTTAATCGCGGTGGCTTTAATTGGCGGTTAACGTAATGCTGCGGTGACAAAGGTACACCTCTTACCGGCCTGCTCGCTCATAACGTAATCACCTTGACGCGCGTATATGAAACGTCTGGGATCTTGTGTACACGAAACGGCTAATGCGCAGTTTAATGAAAAAAAAAAAAAAAAAAAAAAAATCTTGTGTTTCCAGCATTTAAGTAAAATAGCTTCAACCGCATTTGCTTCAATTCTAAACAATTCAATTCTTAAAAATTCAAACTCGATGAATTCGACGCTCATCGAAGTTACACCAATTTTAAGTCCCTATGCTTTAGAAGCCAATTCTCCCCAGCGACAAAAATGAGAAAAAAATGCCAAATTATAATTTTAATTATCATTTGTTATAAATATCTCAAATGAAACAAGTAACCTTAGACCAATACAACTCTACTATATAACTACTATACTACTATACTATTATAAAATGATGATAAAACTCTACTATATACTATATAAGTTTTTTGTAAAGTTTTTTGTAAATTGGTCAAAAAAATTTATATAAACTTATTTATATATAAAAAAAAAACTTATATAAACTTATTTTGCAAGATTATTCTTTCTCCTGTCTTAAGGGAATCTTGCAAAAATCCTAGAAAAAAAAAGAAAAAAGAAACGGCTGCATCATCGTCGCTCGTCCGAAAAGGGATCGCGAGGTGCACTCGTCGTCGAACTTGAATCGTCATCGCTTGGTAACGCGTGTTCCTGCAATCGCGACGCATGGGGTCAGCCAACCGCGACACCCGAAGACCCCGCTGACCAGCGACGCGGACCGCGCGAAGGGCCCGTAAAAAGTAGGAAAGGGAGTAGTGAGAGAGGAGAGGGAGGGAGGAGAAAGAAAGAGAGAGAGAAAAGAGAGAGAGAGAGAGAGAGAGAGAGAGAGAGAGAGAGAGAGAGAAAGAGCGAAAGAAACCCCCAGGACCCACTTGAAACGCCTGCGAAGGACCGTAGTTGTTGACTCGCTGACTGACTAAACTAATGACATCGTTACTGACTGGCCTGGCCTTATGCTTCCCTCTCCGCCGCGCCAACTCTCCCTCTCTCGGCGCTCTCCCCCGCGCCGTCCCGCTATCGCATCTCCGCCGCCTCCGCCCCTTCCTCTTCCTCTACTGCTCTCTTCCCTACCCTCATGCACCTTCTCGGTCGCGATACCGCATCGCGCGTACATCGATGCACCGATGGGCACAGACTCTCACGCGCGCGCGTTCGCGCACATTCACGCAGCCGCACATTGAGCACAGACTGCCTGCGCTCACTGGTCGAGTTCAACGATCTCTCGGATCACACCGTCTCGCTTTATCTCGCCCCGGTCGATCCGCGTGGTCGCCTCCCCCCTTTCACGCTCTTTCTCTCTCGTTTTTCCTCTCCCCCCCTCTCTCTCTCTCTCTCTCTCTCTCTCTCGCACCGAGTATCGTCTCTCGCGTCTCTCTCCCTCATCGCCACCGACACTTCGTATCTCGTTCTGTCTCTTCCTGCCTCTCGTCCTTTCCTTCTGTCCTCCTTCCCTCCTTTTCTCCCCCCCTATAGATTCCTCCTGCTTCTGTACTCTTCTCCCGCCCTCCCGCCCCCCCTTTCTTCGCCGCGCACGTTCCCTCTTCTGTCGCTACTCTCGGTCGTACCTCGGCCGGCCTCTCCTCTTTCTCCCTCGCGTGTTCTTTCTTTCTCTCTCTCTCTCTCTCTTTGTTCCTCGCACTGATGGCGATGCCGAGCGAAACGGTCTCGAGCGGCAATGCGGACGACGCAGATGCACGCATCGGGCTATACAACGTTGGACGTTAATGGACTAGGGCGAGAGGAAAAGAGAGTGCTCGTCGATCGGTATGTGAGCGGATTGCTGGCGTTACAGATGACTCGTTACGTTAGGCGATAATACGTAAATTGTATATACAGACACGACTACGTGATAGTTTGGCACAATTGGTACAGAATTACTCGATAATGAAAAGGAAAGAAAGACAAAAACATAAAATCGATAACAGAATCCTATTTTCCAGATTGAAAAATGACTGAAAATTCGCTAAAAGAGTTTGAAATTGATGGGATAATCGCGAAGAAGACTGCATACGAAATTTTACATAAGTTAGATATTATTTTCATTTTAATGAAAATTTTGAAAAAACTGATCGACAGAAATTCAATATATTTTTACAATTTATTTTTATTTTATTTAGAGCGCGATTATATATTTAATTCTTACGTCACTTCTGTTATCGCTAATAATATCAAAATGAAATTAAGGGTATGTCAAATGTGGTGTCATCTGATAAAAAGTAGATGATTATTTGAAAGATGAATTATTTATTTATATATAAATAATGTTCTCGGTTTTCGAATTTATTCGATTAATTTAAGATTAAAACTTAAAAATTATTTAAAGGTTTCATGTTTTCTGTACGTAGTTTACCATATTTAGCATGTGCCTGTCGCATATTTGCACTTTCACTTAGAATATAATATTTCGCAATATAGCATATACGTTTAATATATATATAAAATACTTCAATGTTCAGTAAGCAAATTACACCGTATTGCGATAGATCCTATCTGATAACTATAAATAACAAAGAATTCTCAGGAGGACGGCGATGCGATCTCAACGCGATCTCAACTCGCTATGCGATACGTGTTTGCTTGCATTTACACGCGCACGCACGCACGCACGCACGCACGCACGCACGCACGCACGCACGCACGCACGCACGCACGCACGCCACGCACGCACGCCACGCAGTGCGTGTGCGCGCGCGCGCACGATACCGCCGAGAGTGAGAGTCCTACGAGATACGCACTTTACGCGTTGACACAGCGCGCCTTTTGTGTGTACACGCACACCGACTCCTACATCGCCGGTCGACGTGATGGTGTGCGTACGTATGCGACAAGTGTGCCCGCGACGAACAAATGCGAACATGTGTAAACGTCGAAGACTCAGTCGCGTTTGCGAACGATGCGGGTACAATGTACCGAACGCAATTCTGCATCGTTCTCTACATCCGGTACATCGGTACGGTTCGATTACACCTGCTCGTAAATGATAACGCACGTCCGGACCGATTTCTCATTTTCGTGAGAGAGAGAGAGAGAGAGAGAGAGAGAGAGAGAGAGAGAGAGAGAGAGAGAGAGACTCGACGATTTCAGTTTCAGAAATAACCGAGCTTTTTGTTTGCCCTCAAATATCCGAATATTGAAATCGATTTGAAGTCGCGATCTGATAGGTGATAAAATTAACCTTAGCAATTCTATCGAGAAATAAATACCAGGCGATGAGGTATAATGAATATATTTAAAACGCACGAGAGAACTTGCGCGTACGAAGGAACAGGAGCTTTTATTCGAGAAGTTTTTCATTTTAAAAGCCGTTATTTCCTAATGTAATTTTTTTTTTCGAGGTCACGAGTTAATTTAAATATCACTTTCTATAGCGTCGCGGATCTGAACTCAGACTAAAATTACGCCGGCTTCGATCGCCGCGGCGCAGCGAGAGAGCCTCGGACGTGGAATTGAAAATATAGAAATCGTGGCGTTCGTGTACGTTTTACCGTACGCGTGTCGCGAGCGAAAAAAGAGCCCGAAAATTACATTCGAAAATTACGCCGACCCCGAGCACCAGCGTTCAACGGACGCTGTATCGCGAGACACGCCACGAAAATCGCATCCGGCGAAAGTGTGACGGAATTGAGGTAGGCGCGTCAATTACGGCGCATCATGAGAAAATCACCATCGTAAGTACGTGACACGGACGAAGGAACACAGTCAGAATTGACCCCCGCGCTTAAAGGTCAGTGCGACGCGGTAGTAACGACTCGATGACCCACCATGATTGTACATATATTGCCCATCTTATCAAACGGCGCGCCGTCGACATTAAATTCTATCATTTCTTCACCCCTTCGCCTCTCCCACTTTCGTCCTCGCCCTCGCTCTTCAACGTCGGGCTCGCCGATGATGAGGATCTCTCAAGACCAACATGATGATCGTTAAACAATCTACGCGATAAAGGACACTCGTCCGAATCTAGCATATTAATAATTGTTTGCACCAAAGGATATGCATGCATATATGGCACCTGTATAAACTCTTATTTTTCAATCATAGATTTTTCAAAAAAATTTTTTTTTTTTTTTTGTTAATGAATTGGAAAACTTTGTCACATTTTTCTGGTTTTTATTTGAAATATCTTGACGATTAAACTGTAAATTATTAACAGTCCTTTAAACTTTTACATTCTACATCTCAAAAATTTTCTATATCTTAATACTGAGATAAACATATGGAACATTTTACACAATTTATATATATATATATTTATTATGCAACTTTTGATTTTAAATCTTTCTCTTTTGAATTAAACATTATAACAGTATTTTAATAACAGTAATTTAATATCATAGAAAATTAAATCTTTCATTTAGAGCACTTAAACATAATGCAATCTAAAATGCGAATATTGTCGTAAATATTTTAATAGACTCGAATTAATAGTTTGTTGACAGAAAATGATTCTTCATAAGTGTTGTACGCAATCTACTGAATGTTTTTAGGAAGTATCGAAAACGGAATGGAAAATTTCGTCTTTTCGGTCAACAGAGTATTTATTAATCTTCTTTTTTTTTTTTTTTAGTCGAGCGGCGCAGATTTATTAAAGAAACATAGATTCGCCTTTTGCAGAATGTAACCACCTCGCCTTTAAGAATAGACGAAGTCTAATGAATTTGCGACCGATCGTATCTTCGCTCTCGTAAACAAAAGTTTTACGATCGGGGCGCCTACAACGCGCATTATCGACACGACTTTTAATAGATTCTGTCGGCGTGGCTGCAATAATCGTGTCAGCAAGAATGTTTATTGCCTCCAGCTGGACAGCTTTTTAAGAACTGGTCGGCAAGCACTATATCACAGAGAGAGAGAGAGAGACGCATCCCAATCTCGGAATTCCTAATCGAAAGTTCCCGTATCTTTAACACGGACAGCATTTAAAAATGACGACGATTGAAACTTAATGATACCTGATAACTCTCGCGTCTGTTCGGTTTTTACGAAGGTTTACTTCTACGAGGAGAATACTTGAGATATTTCATTTATAACGACCTTCTCATATCGAGTACACAATCTTTGATAAATATCGTATACATGCTAATATATGTATACATTATTTCCAGTAAGGCATTGCAGCTTTTCTAAACTTTTTAAAATTTATATCTATGTCAATATATTGAAAAGTCCTATATCAAACATTGACAAATATGCAAGCGGAAAAAGATTAGGAAAAAAATTTTTTAAATTAGTAATTTATCCTCAGCACTTATCGTCTTACATTGTGCTATTTACATGAATGAATGTAAATTATTACACTTCAGTTTAATCGTTTATTTCTCTTTGGGTCACCCTGATTTCGTTCATTGAGGCAATCGTTCGTTCAAGCCACGTTATGAATTTAACCATAATAATTTGGATTTAGCCAAACTCCTCTCTCTCTCTCTCTCTCTCTCTCTCTCTCTCTCTCTCTCCCTCTCTCTCTCTCTCCTGTCGAGAGATCAGAGGGATCGTAATTGCACACCCCTCTTTGCCTTTGGCTCGAACAAACACAACACAACGGGCAGAGTGTGTTGTTTGATCTTCCGTTGCAGACGCGCAGGGGAGGAGGTTGTGCGCGGCTATCAACGATCGCGAGAAAATAATCGCATTCTCGAGAGCGGCACCTCGGCGGTACCGCTGCATAATATGCGTCTCGGCGTGCGTCGTCGTCGGGCTCTAAGGCTATTTCTGTACGGAGCGCGAAGCGGACTCCGGCGCGCGAGAGCAGAGATACCGGACAAGGGTGAACTAGTCGACTGTTTTCTCTGTTTCGAAAGAACCGTGATCTCGGCACTACGAAGAGAAACAGACAGACAGACAGATAGAGAGAGAGAGAGAGAGAGAGAGGGAGAGAGAGAGAAGGGAGGGAAAAGTGAAAAAATTCTACATGAATTAATTGAGAGAAAAATAAAATACCTGGAATCGACATGTCGATATCGAAGATAATGCTCTAGAGCGTTAAAGCATCAGCTCTATAAAACTCGCACTACTCAAGTGGACGCGATGAGAGATAAATAGTTGGAGAGGGGGAGGCAGCAGGAGGAATGAAAAAACTCTGTATATGAATTAATTGAGCAAAAAAATAAAATCTGAAACTGATAAAAAAATATCAGAGCCTCTAAAGCATTAAAGCGCGATATCACACTGAGTGGACGCAGAGAGAGATGGATAAATAGTTAGAGAGGGGCAGAGAAGAAACTCCGCATGAATTAATTGAGAGAAAAATAAAATCTGAAATCGATGCGTCAATATCAGAGATTCTAAAGCATTAAAATATCAGCTCTATAAAACTCGAGCGCGGTGTCACCTCGGAGTGGACGCAGAGAGAGAGAGAGAGAGAGAGAGAGAGAGAGAGAGAGAGAGAGAGTTGGAGAGGAAGAAGAAAAAAACTCTGCTCTATAAATCAATACTATACCGGATACTCTAAAATATTAAAGCATCAGCTCTATAAAGCTCGAGCGCGGTGTCACACCGAAGTGGCGAATCGCCACACTTCGCAAGTCTCTCAAAGCCAGCTTAATCTGTTTAACAGCGACAATGTGAAGGCACAAATCGTACCATTGTTTCAGCAAGGAGCGACTCAAAGCAAATAGCATTGTGCTGCACTTCGTATTGAAACGCATTGCGTGTATCGGAGCGAAGAAACTGGGACGGCAACAAGAGCGATAACAAAGGAGCCAGTACAACGCGTTCGCAACTGTATAATATAGGGTGTCACCCAAGAGTTATTCCCGTTATTTTTTTCAGTCTAAAAAATAATCTCCATCAATTGATTAGGGATTGAGTTGCTCTTAATAAAAATGCAACTTCAACAATTTTCTGATTTTATGAGCGATCGAAAATTGTGATAACTAAACTTTAAACGTTAATTTTAAACTCTTAATTAGCTGCAAATCAACTTGTAGTAGAAGATAATAAATTTATGTGAAAAAAGATCTCCCAAAAATAATCAAAGATTTTTTTTAATAAAAAAAAAATAAAGATACTTTGGTTACACCTTGTACATAAAAAATATATTTGTTTACGGTGTGGGCGCGCATAGATATACAAGCGAATGGGTGACTAGCTGCTATCTCATCTCTTCCCCATATTTTTCACATGAGCTTGTTTAACCAGATGCACACACACACACACACACACACACACACACACACGCGCGCGCGCGCGCGCGCGCGCGCGCGCGTATGTCACACCTCTATGCATACATATCCCTAGTACATATATTTATATTATGAAAATTATTTTATAACGTCCTATTACATTTTTTTCAATTCGCTTAAAATTTCTCCAATTAGAATTTCAAGAGAGATGAAGCAAAAATCTAGAAACAAAGGTTTTTTTAAATGATGTCTTTCATTTGACATATTAAATACCGCGGTCCTCGCTGGGAAAAACAAGCGAATGCCGTGTTGCAACTGTAAATTCCGTGCGACAAGCACGAAGCCGCCTTTGTTATTCGTCCAGTGCCGGCTCTCAAGTATGTCCCTTGCTGTAACTGTAATCGCGGCACATGGCCGGTAATGAGTATGCCCGATAAAATTGGCCACTAAATCTAAAGTACATAACAGCGGTGCTCCTTTCAATTCGGCTTACGGGCCGCACTCTCGCGTTTAACAGTCGGGAACGTGACTTCCGGTCCCGTCGTCCGGCTTACATGGAACGTCCTTGGCTCCTTCTTTCTCTCTCTTCCCCCTCCCCCTCTCTCTCCCTCTCTTTCTCGCTCGTTCCTTGCAAAACTCGAAATGGAAGAGAGGACACGTCGCTCGTATAACAATGCGATAGATAATAAGCGCGCCTCCGAGAGCCGTTTCTCGCGTGAGGTAGGTCAGCGTTACGCTCGCTAGGTTATCCATGGCATCTTGCGTTTCTCATCAAAGCAGGAGGATCGATTTAAATTCCTTCTCGCGGGAGACACTCCTGGGTTTTACCAGTGAGCGAAAATTGCGTCCTCGAGACCGGGAGCGCATTCTCAATTGAGATCGACAGATATAACACGACAGAGATATCACGCGACTTTTAAAAGATCAAGATCAAGATTCATTCGCCTGCAGGCGTGCAGAAAAATCCGCAAACACTAATTTATTATTATCTACTATGACCTTATAATTTTTAATACAGGATAAGAACTATCTGCTCGTTAACACATCCACTTTATCCACGTCATGTAATTATGCAATTCCAACATCGTAAAATAATCGCGTGATCTAACTTGTTTTCTCCAAACCTTTCCAGACCTTCGTTAAAACTTTTGTCTTTCGCCACATCTTCTCGTTTTCAAGAACAACAAAGATATAAATCATTGGAAAAAATATATAGTTTGAAGCTATTCTTGCTACTTGTAGAGGGGGAAGAAGAGAGAGAGACACAAGTTTCGCACAACCCACGTTTCCCGCTACGCACGTGAACGTGACGTATTGCGCCCGAATACCGGGCGGCGTGGCGGGCACGATGAGTTTCGCCGGAATTTCTAGCATATTATCTCGCGCAACCCCGTGGGCGATGCGAATTCGGGATGCGTCGGTATGCGTGCGTACCATCCCCTATCTCCCGCTATGACTCCACGAGTTATTAACCATAAATTCGTGCCGCGACCGCGCTCGGGTGTCCCTCCGAATAAGAAGCACACGTCGGGCAGAGGACAACCTCCGGCTCGCTCCGCTCCGCTTTGCGCTCACCGCGCGGGGTCGTGTGGCTTGTCTTAAACCGTGGCACATTTGCATTCCTCTCGGAGTCGACCTCAGACACATTCGTGCGCTCCGCAGGCAAGGTCAAAACGGCTATTCTCCCTATCGCGCTCATCGCAGATAGCTCTCGATAACGGGCACGGTCCGTATATGGCCCGCATTCATTCTTACACGCATTGTCGAGAGATATATAGATACGTCGAGAAATACGCTTCTTTTTCACTCGGGTTAAATTTCGCATTTTTTTCTTTTTTTCTTTTTTTTTTTTACACATTTCGTGACGATTTTTTTTGCACGAGCTACGATAATTCTCAAGCGGGAGGATCGCCGTTGCGCTACGACAAACATGGAATATCAATGTCGTTGCAACTTGTTTCATGTACTATTGCGGCTTAATATTATTCATATCAATTCATCATTGTGTTATGAGAAGAAATAATGAAATACTGTAATAACGTTATTTATTGCACGAGATACTGCGCGCGCGTTTCTTAAAAAGTCCTGAGATGATTAATGCAATATTGAAAAATTATTAATATCACACAGAATTAATGAAACAGCGAAATGCGGGTCTTTTTTAAGATGAATGATAAACGATCGTTAGAAAATATTCAAATATACAAAAATTATGCAAAAATAAAATGAAACTTTTCAGTTATTTTTTTTTTTATTTCTAAAGTTTATTTTTAACATAACGCATTAAAGTACATAACGTATATTTTCACGTGAACCTACTGGAATGCAACGCACTCATCCCACTATAATCCCTCTAAAATTTTGACAAGCTTAATCTTGTTGGACCGTGATCATCAAATCTCTTTAAAAAAAACTGGGTCAGACCGTCACCGCGTCAAGCCCTTCAATTGAGATTGTTTATTCAGAGGACATTCAACGTGTATAACGTAATTGCAATCTGCATTCTCTGATCATTTAATGCACAGTCATCATTTTATCTATCATCCGAAAATCGGCCTTGGTACCCTTTCCTCTCGCTCCCTCTTCCCCCCCCCCTCTCTCTCTCTTTCTTTATTTCCATCCCACTGTCCCCCGTGCAAGAACGGCCGATTTAGGAAGGGAACGCCTCGCACTCGTCCGCTGTCTTTCTACGGAAGAACGAGTATATCCAGAACGAGACATACAGTAGAGCGAGTCGCGTGAGGCAGGTCAGCGACGTCGGCTCGCGACGAGGGGAGCGCTTCGTTTTAAACGGGCTTGATCAAGCCATTCGCATTCCTCGTAGTTCATACGTTCGTCTCGCCCGCCGCCTGCCTCGCAGATTCGTCCTTCGTGTCCGTACAACGCGTCGCGTCGCGCCGCGCCGCGCCGCGCCGCGCCACGCCACGCCGCGCCGCGCCACGCCACACCAAGCCGCGCCACGCCGCGTCGCGTCGTGGTATACCTCGTGTCGAACGAGTCTGATACTCGCGCGCTAAGAGGTTTGTTTTCCTGCGCCAGGCTGTGTGCACTAACTTTCTATCTCGTTTTGTCAAGCTTTAAATATATACCTATTTCATTTTTAAGTACAAGGAGAATGTATTAGTTCAAAAAATAGACTACAGACCTAATTGGCGAAATTGCCTACAGAGGGTTGATTATGTATTTTGAAACGCTATGAAAATTAAAGAAAATTTATTAGATTTTAACATTTTAACATATAAAGTGGTAGATATCCTAACGAATTTCCTTCCTCATTTTTGTAATTTTCATCTCAAGCTAAACGATTGAGGATCCCAGGATTGGGACGCACGTCCGACAAAGTGAGTATCGAGACAGTTTGCCCGTGATAATGCTTCTAATAATTCGACCCCGAAACACTACTGATTTCAGTTTCAATGTGATAATAATATTTAAAATTCAATAGAAGATTATAAACGATATTTATAGCTGATATGTGATTTTTTTAAGACTTCTTAGAATTAATAATAATTTTCGGTACTTTATTAACCTCAATAATGTAGCGATATCTGAAAGTCATTCGTCAATTAAATTGACAAAATCATATATTCATCGTTCTTCATTACCGAAATAATAGTGAAAACATGCAAAATCTTTTATGACAATTGAAATATCCTACGTAATGATATCAATATAGATCAATAATAAAATTGAATTGACGTCGCAAATCCAATTTGTAATTCTCAAAGTGTATCCCGACATGGGAAAGATGTCTGACGCTATATTGCAAAATTATCTATCGATTTTCCTTTATCAAAAGTATCGGATAAAAGGAAATAATGGAAAGTATGAGAAAGTAGATAAAAGAAGATAATACTTTATAGAATTCGTGATAACACTCGGACGAGAAATCAAGAGAAGGAGTATTACACTCTCCCATTCTTATTTTGCGATTGACGAAATCCGCGAGTTGGTTTTCGACACGATTATTATGATTATGGCAACGGTCACAGGTCTCTCGACGATGCGACGCGACACGGTAGAGTACATACGCGCGTCATCATTCCGCGACAAATTGCGCGCGAAGCTGATAGGTCATTCAAGGAGACACGTAGCTATTCGCGAAGGCGAATAGCGCATTTTTCTACGCTATTGATTGCATCTACCGAATATAGGGTAATATTCAATCTGCTTAATGGCGCGGCCCGCACCGTCCTCGATTTCATCTCACCGCCGCGCACGGTGAGATACCATAGGCCGTTTCCCTTTTTTCCTTCGTTCCTTTTTTTTCGTTCCACTTTTACACTTAAGCAAAATACTCTCATTATTCTTTACGCAGACGCGACCCCGTCTCCTTGGCGCGCTGAGAAACTACGTTTCCCGGCGATAATCGGCTTAATGCTGACGCTTATTTGCGTATTTGCGACTGTCTCACGTCAAGTAAATAAACATTTTTTAATGATAGATACAGAATGATAAAATAATACAATCACATTAAAAGTAAAAAAATGTTTGTCTATCTATATATATATATATATATATATATATATATTGCATTAATAAATTTTTATGTATTTTTATGTATTTGTATTCATAATATATAATATTAAAAATAAAAATTATACAATGTTTTGATATACTATAGAATTATGAAATTATTGATGAAATTTCCAAATTATAGATTCAAGATTGTATGTGTGGCAAAAAAAATAAATAGTTTAACAAGTGTCACGTTTTTTTAAGCGTAATGAGAAAAGCTGGATTTATATTTATATTTATTCATTTATTCATTTAAATTCAGTATTTAGATAGAAATAAATTTCTACAGAATACGAATAACATAACATTGTAAAAAAAATTCACGTTTTATAATGTTTATTTCAATTGTTTTTATTTTCATAGTTAAGATTTACAACTTGTATTCCATAATTTTTATATTAAATTATTTCAGAGGAATATAGGAATGAGGAATATATAATTTTCGATAAAATTAATCGACTTATTGCTCACACGAGTAATTAGCGAAATGTCATGGGGGTAAAAGACGTCTACGCGGAAAAATCTTTCCTCTTTTTGAACGGAGCAGATTAACGAGCATCACTATGAACAGAAAAAAAGGGAGATCGTATTTTGAATGCAACATTATAAAAACCAACATCGGGAGAAATCCACTTATCGGAAGATTTTTATGGCGTTGCTACGCCTGCTGCGGCGAAACGCCGTAGATTTCGAAGTAGCTATGCGAATTTCTCGCTCTCGTGCAAACCGCAACATGGGACACAGGAGCTTGATTACTTCACGGAGAGAAATAAGCACCTGCCGTATAAATGGTATAAAAAAGAAAACTCTTTTACGCAGCCTCCTAAAACTCTTTCATATACAGTCTTTTACTTTAGTTTATCTCACATAAACGTACTCACGTACTATCTGAAAGACCGGCTATTATTCCATTTCAAAACGTTGCATATTCTTTAGTTTTTCCAATTTTTTTTAATTTTACCCTTGCTTTCTATATGGCTTACGTCACAAATATATATAAAACTATGTCTGTAAGTATTAAATTTTTGAATCCTCAAAAATGCAGATTTTATATTTGCAAAAATAATTGAAAGAACCGTACGCTAATAATCAAATATATATTAAACACCAAATATTATCGAACGTTTTTATTTGCGCAATCACGCAGTTTGTGATTCATATCGCGAATGAGGGATACCAGAGAGAGAGAGAGAGAGAGAGAGAGAGAGAGACGTCGATCTCGCGTCCTTTTCGACGCGAAGCGTCTCGACCTAGAAGGAATCATCGCCGGCATATAAGAAATACTCGAGAGTACGACGCTAATAGGCCGAGATTAGAAAATCGGCACGAGCGGAATAAGAAAACGCCCGTCTCGGATGGAAGAGTGAGAGAAAGAGAGAGAGAGAGAGGGGGGGGGGAGGGAGGGAGGGATCTCTGCCGGTTCGAGAGGCGGCGAATGCGATTGCGATTGCATAGAGAGCGGTATCGCGAGAGAAGCGCACGAGAGTGCACCCTAGCCAGTGGGTCACGCATGGGAAATTGGAACGGTTTCATCTCCAGGCGGAAGACTCGATTTTTCTTCGCGGGAGAAACTACCGATTTTTCTTTCGATCGAGCGTTTCTAGGTTACAAGTAAATAAGAGCGCGGTGTGCAGCTCGCCGCTCGCGTGCGTCGCGCGCTAAGGAACGGTCTCTCCCTATTTTCGCTCCGCGACATAATTTTTCGTTCACGACCACGAGGCAAGCAGAGCGCCGTGAATCCTCGCTCTTCTCGCTCTGCGTGTGTTAAAAAAAGAAAATGGAAAAAGGGGAAGTGTGCGCGCCGAGCGCGTCCGCTTTCTCGATCCGAGACATCGAGCGACATTTCGTCTCCGAGATGTACGTCGTATGAACGCGTATTCTGAACGATTAATTAAATACGATATATATATATATATATATATATATATATATATATATATATATATAACGATCATCCAAATGTTATGTGTGAATAAATGATTACGATAATTATTTTGTAGCTTCTATACGCGAATAATAATCCGAAAATGCGAAAGTTCGACGCGAGAGAGGATTAAACGCTTTATCTTCGCGCTCGAAATGCGGATGTCTCACCGTGCTCGCGGTCGCGTGTGTTTCACGGCGATATAAAAAAATATTGTTGAATGGGCAAAAGTGTTTTTTTTTTTTTTTTCCAGATAGCGCGCGGGATTCACTGACCGTCGGTCAGATTTTTTGATCGATGATACAACTCGTACGACGTATCACTTGTACTC
Source organism: Pogonomyrmex barbatus (assembly GCF_055798465.1). NCBI lineage: Eukaryota > Metazoa > Arthropoda > Insecta > Hymenoptera > Formicidae > Pogonomyrmex > Pogonomyrmex barbatus. Next base: position 2,567,839 of record NW_028297182.1, on the reverse strand, counting down.
ACGGGCGTGTCATTGATCCCCCCGAAGAAGCTGATAAGTCATGCCGGTTGTTATTATCAGTTGATACTTGGATAACAACAACGAAATCGTATCTACGAAGGAAGAAAATGGTACGAAGGAGGAAGGGAGGGGGGGAGAGAGAGAGAGAGAGAGAGAGAGAGATAGAGAGAGAGAGAGAGAGAGAGAGAGAGACACACACACCGAACGTACCACGCGTAGCGCGGTCAGCACACTTTTCTCGTAAAAATCGTCGGGCTCATAATAGCGCGGCGAATCGATTAGTTCCGGCATAAATCTCCCGATCTCGACACACCGCGCAAACATGCCGCATCGTGCATTCGAACGCCTCTACCTCGCGCGATTCTCCCTTTGCGCGAATGGCGGATGGAAGTCGCGCGACGAAAAAGAAACCGCTTAATAGAAAACCGAACCGACGATCGTACCGCGAGCCGATAACCGTGCGCTGAAAGTGCGCGGATCATCCCGTACACCGAGCGATAAACCTGCTTTTCTAATCGAGACTTTTAATTGTTTGTTAAAAGAAAAAGAAGCTGTTCTTTCTCGCGCCCGCATCAGAGCGGCGAGCTCTTATTTTGTATGTAAATTGATCCACGTGCTCTTTTTCAAAGATTTAATCGGAATTTTTATTCCGAAGAGAGAAAAACGAATTGTTTAACTCTCAAACTTAATCGCGCCTATCTCTAATTAGGGTTTAGATTAATTAATATTGAACTGGGATTGAACCGATATGAATCTTCAAGCCCTAATAAATTCCTCCTTTTGACCCCGCTTGAAAACGGATACGCCGCGATTTTGTGCTCTATTAATCAATTACATAATAATGTATGCATTTAACACATACATACACGTTTACATTATTTTATGTGGTAAAGGAGCTATTAGAGGTAATTAATAAAAATTTACATAAGTAAGAAAAACGGAAAAAGCAAGATACACAACGTGAGTTTATATTTTTCGTCAAATATGAAACGTAAAAAGTAAGTAAGAAAACGTAAAATTCTTTCACAACTATGTTCAGCTAAAGTTATTGTCAGTTTAGTCGGATCGTCGCCCAGAAACAATATCTATCGCACGCCTATATTTAAATTCGCGTAAAACTATGTCACGTAAATTCGGAGCTTACCGTATCTTTCTTACGCGCAATACCGAGCGTCCCAGATCTACACTGTACATTTGTTCCGCGAGATTATATTTAATAAATTCGAGATTGAAAAAATAATTTAGCTATCCACCTTAGCACTTGATTTTTATTAGCTCATACTTTATCAATTGCAATATCTGGTTCTAGTCTCTAAAATCGCCAGTTTTTTAAGCTTTAAAAATTTTTTATAAAAAATGGTTCTAAAATAATCCAGCAGGATACGATGTACAATTTTATAAATATTCTTGTACGATGTACAAGAATATTTATAAAATTAGCACTATATTTTTAGAATTTCGATACAAAGCTCTTATCTACTAAGGAATCTTGAAATATTTAAAAAAGAATCAATTAGACGTGAAGTTTAAAATTAAAGATACATCAATCGTCAATTTCGTTCGTCATACAAAATATCTCTAATAACTTTCACAATCGGAATAGACTCGAAATCATATGTCAATAACTTTTCATCATCGGAAATAGACTCGAATAAAATCGCATCTTTTAATAGAACCCTTTTATTCAAAGTTAAAATAACCGAAGAAAATATTAAATCTTTGAAAAAAAAAAAAAAAAAAAAAAAAAAATTTAATTCGTGGAGAATTTTTAGAATTGAAAAATTGCGAGAGATCTGTCGTCCTTCCTCAAACAAAATGTTTGAGGAATGAAATGGGGATGAAAATGAATAGTAAACACGCGTGTTGCGGGGATCAGCTGACCGAGAGCTCTCCTTACCTGGGAGCATTGATGATCGGCCGGCCCATTGCCCGTTGCTGGCGCTTCTCGTTGACGGGAAGGCGCAGATAATCCTGGTCGCCAAGGAGGAAGAGATCCTTTGAAATAATCATGTCCACCGCGGTGGCTGCCGATTAACAGCTGGCCGCCTCTCCTGGTTCGATCTCCTAAATGGGCGATTTCGCCGCCTGAACAACGTGACACGTAGACGTTGTGGCCGTCACACACGAGTTAATTAGAGCCTCACTTTCCCGGCGGCGCGAGTCACGTTCATCGGCGATCAAAGCATCGGGTCTGCTGCCACTCGGCGCGGACGCGCACTCGACGTACTCAACATCCTCGCGTACCTCGGCCAACTCGCGGCTAATAGAGCGATTTATCGGGAATCGCCGCGCCGATAAAATCTCACACGTTAAACGAGAGAGCGGCCGCGAAATCTTCCTCGGTCGGGGAGAGAACGCAGAGACGCGCGGAATCCAGACGGCGAAGGTGGCTGATCCGCGATTGGATCTTGATCGCGCTGCCCTATCGCCGGTCGATCTTTCTTAACGCTTTAGCTGCTTTGCGATTTTTCCGTGGCCGCGCGCGTTTTTCCTCTCCCTCGGTGTTCCGATCGGTGTTCCGAGGCACGACGACTGGAGGATCGAGCTCGGTCGAGGAGCGCAGATCGCGGGATTCTGGACGCGGAGAATGTCCGCGCGCGATCGTCTCGTTGGATCTTGCGATAGTCTCTCCTCGAGAAGGGGAGTCTTTTCCCGACCGGATCGAGAAAGCTCTCTTGAGTCGGCTCTGACGGTGCCGATCGGTCTTCGGAAGTCGAAACTTTAAGTTCGGCTCCCTTCCGTTGTACAATTCCGTTGTTACATCGCGCGCTGAATTCCGTGGATGTATATTAAAGGAGCGATGCGACGACGGTTTTTCGATGATAGCTTCTCGAAAGAATGTCGAACGAACGTTCGAGAATGCACTCTGGAGAATATGGGTCGCAAAGTTTCGCGCACACAGATCGCGAAATGTTTTTCTCAATTCGCTCTATCTCTCTTTGATGCAATCGTAAGTGGACGCTCTCTTCTGGAACATAAAAAATACGAAGAAGAGCTATTAAGTTTTATTTATAAAATATACAATAACACATATTTATCTAATTATTACGACTTATTCGTCGCTGTTATTAAATTCCTTCACTCTAAAATCGCGTAATGTTTATTATTAAAAAAGTGAGCATGTGACTTAAAATAATAAAATAATATTCATTTTTGCAAATATTAAAATATTCAAGCTTAAAAAAATTATACGCCAGAAATGGAATTATTTTTTGTAAGTCTCATTTAATACTATGTATTATAATTTATTTTCAATTTAATTGGTCTAATTATTAACATGATTATTATAAATAATAATCTGAACTTAGAAATGAACACTGAATAAATTATATCATAAATTTCACCTCTCTCGTGAATAATTCAATTCAATGTTACCTTAAGCTTCTTTTATTTTTATCAATAAAAATAGTATTAAAGTAAACTATTCGAAAATATACATGATGCATTTTTAAAGATTATCATGTAACATCTTCCTCAGGATCGTGACAAATATAAAATTATCGTATTTTTAAAATATGCTCATATTGATATGCACATCTGCTTTCGTGCTTAAATCTTAAATAATAAAAATTTTAAAGCAATAAAAGATTATCTGGAAGCATGATAGTACAAAATCCGGTTTGAAAATATGCAAAAATGAACCCCACATAGAAAGATACCATATAGAAAAAAATCACACAGAAAGATTGAAAGCATTTGAAATAATTAAAAATACATTTATTGCACGCATTTTTTTTTTTTTTTAACCAAAATCGCGCACTAGAAAAAGAACTTCATTGTAAAAAAAAAAAAAATCGCATTGCATCGTGTCGAGTGTGCGCTCTACTGACAGGATACTGTATATCTCGGTTAATTTACTGCTTGTGACGACGCTTGTATTAATTAAAGGCTAACCAAAGATCATTTGAGAAATAGAACACAGTGTCACCGACCTACACCGTTTCGCACTGGACGTATCGCTCGCAAGAACTCATGTATTTGCATCGCGCCAATTTTCGCACGCCAACTGTTAAGTATTAGTCAACAAGCGAACATTTGTGAACGCGTCGTGCAAATTCGCGCTTACAAAAATTCTGACAAGTGTCTCTAATCCTTTTAATCTATCCAATCTACCTAATTAGCTCTTTGTTCGACGATTATCGAAATCATCTAGGAGCTGTGATTCAATTGATACGCATTCGGTATGCCAATCATCGACGCTTTTCCACCCACGATTTAATTACTTTTCAGCGTAACCGTTACGCGTAATATGACCTAATTATGATGACCCCTATTACGCTACGAGCGTAATTTTCATGTTTAGATTTCAGGATGTAAAGCAGAATTACGAATTATTTGCAGAATTATTTGTATTTGGATCCTACTCTCTTTAATTTAATCGTTCGATAACGGCATAATATTATCAGATTTAACAGCTTTACATATATTATCCTTCCTCGAGATATAATCAAAACTATAGTTTCTTAGAGAATTATTTTCTCTCTCTTTTTTTATGTAATATTAATTTATAATATTACGAATATAATCTTAATGTGTGTGTAAAGTAATATTTTTATAAAGAAAAAATTAAAAAATTGTATATTAATAACGTATAATGCATATATTAATAGCGTAATATTTCTCAATAATAGAATCGATACTTATTCTCTGATACGTAGATAAAATTTGTTATATGACGAGTAAAAAAAAAACAGAGAAAAGACATAATTATTGAGTTTGAAACTAAAGCTTAACAAGAATGTTTTACAACAATATTCTATTATATTTACGATGAATTATAATACGCTTGTAATATCGAGCTCTTCATTATTTTTATCATACTAATTGCACAACGTTATTCCTAGGCAATTAATATGAAGAAACTAGTACAGATATTATCGAATAATTATTTCTTCTCTATTGAATGTCTGATTAAATATTGCATTACCGCGATTATGATTACATTTAGCACAATCGCAATAGAACAATTTAGCGTAAACATTAACCACCATTAGTAGTGTTGCCCAGTGTTTACATAAAATAAAAGACGCCCTCTCGACGTCCGTATGACTCACTTGACGAGCTTTCACAATAGCATAATGTGGATTTGTCGTTCCCGTTGACGGTAGCGAGCAGCTGTGTTTTATTTCAGCCAGGTCCCCAATATTTCATTAGGAAAGATTCGAAAAGTCGCCGCGAGATCGTAAATTTCACGAGACGCTGTTATACAATTTCCTTGGACTTGGGGCACGGAGACGTGAGAAAAATCACGTGTAAACCCGTCCCCTCCCCCCCCCCCCCCCGCCCCCCGATCCGTCCGATTAGAATGTACGACTCGCGTCATTGGAATCGTTCCAAAGTCAATTTGTTCCTTTTGACGCTAAAGTCGGCGCGTCTAATTGTTCTCCCGTAACTCGAAACTTATGCCGACAACGATCATTAACGCACGCGATGATAAAGATCAAGGTTCGGGCGCTGACACGCCGTTGTTACGCGAAGTCACACTTACGTTGCCGCCAATGATTTATGCGAGAGTCTTCCCGGTTGTCGTGTTTAGGATAGTTTCTCGCGTGCGCACGTACAAATTGCGAAATCGTACGTGCCAGTCAACGGTCGGCGACCGAGTGACGAGAGATCACGTTTTGACGTTTTACATTTCGGGACGTTTTCGCGAGGCGATCGGTCGACGGCGATGCAAATCCAAAGTTGTCAAGAGACAGGAGAGACTCCTCCAAGAGAAATCCTTCGAAACGGCAAGAGCGGTAAACACAGGCGCGACTTGCATTAATCGATATGCAATTATTACCACGACGACACTAATTCCGATGATTTCGCGCCGATGAGGGTCGACGCATCGTGAGAACAATGAGCGCGACCTTGATCGTCTCATTGAATGTCGCGTAATTTTACGTTACATCGCGAGGAAATGATAATTCTAGGGGTATTAACGGTACGAGTTGCAAGTCGCAGCGTTGGTAAGTTAACTCGCTTGACACAGGCAACGAGGACATTTATTTCTCGGATCAGCAACGCGTCTGTCAGGCGTACAATAAATTCTCGTTATGAGAGAGAGAGAGAGAGAGAGAGAGAGAGAGAGAGAGAGAGAAAGATGAACTCTTTCGAGCAGTCGGTGTATGATGAAAATATCACATAAAGTTTGTGAGAATTTCTGAGATAAAATATAAGATTATTATCATAGATGCAACTCTCTATATACTTTAGTTTACCTAATAATATAAATTTCTGCACAAAAATACGTTTTTTAAGGTTTTTATATTTCATTAGTAAAAATAGTCAAAAAAATCATTTTTTAACAAAAAACGACGTGAACAGATAAATAACAAAAAAAAGTATAAAAAATACAGATATTATTTGTGTATATAATATTTATCAATATTCGCTATAACAAATTCTGTCTTTTTTGGAGAACAAATAATTCTAATTTTTTATGTATATAAGTTTGCACTAGTAACAAATAAAATAACAAATTAACGTAAAAATTTTATGTCTGTTTTTATTCTATACTATACTATTCTATACAATTATATTATTCCAGAATGATTATAATTATAATTTATCTATTTTTTTATAAAGCAACATCTGTTTATCTTTTTTCTTTCAATAAAATTTCAATAAAATTTTACACTTTGTTCAAGAAACGTGACAAAACAGTAATTCACAGGGTTACACACATAATTGGCTAGTTGTTAAAATTCTTCTCAGTTGTTCATTCTTCATTAATGTTTAATTATAAAATAATCGTAAAATATTTAATATAAAGTATCATAGATCTTTCAGAGAGCAGACTGGCACTCCTTTGGGCTCTGTCATTCACCAATTTATTTACAATTTTTTTAAAGAAATATTTATACAATAAACATTTATAATTACGAGTATAAAATAAAAAACATACAAATTTAACCGTACTCTCTTCCTACGATGCACCACGATACACACATATATCGCACACTGTAAATTTTATTCCCAAAAAATTCTCTTCTCTCGAATTCCGGCCGACCGAGTCGGCCCGACATCGCTCGACGATCGTTCGTTCGACGCGGAAAAGACGACTGTGACCTGGATTTTTTTTCTCTTTCCGCAACGTCGCTTCTTCGCTGGCTCCACGTCCGGTGTCGCGCGATTAATTACCAAATTCAACGGGCGCGGCACACGTACCTCGTGAATCTCGTCGACGGATTTACCGGCGGCCGTTGGCCCCGCAGTCGCCGCCCGCCGATGCCGGTGGTGAATGCGGGACGTCGAATCCCGAACGGAGCGTGCGTAGAGATTCGCTGCCTTCTCGTGGAGCGGCCGGCGCGCAGCAGCCGGCACCACCTCTGTCGTCGAGGTCGTCGTCTTCGTCTTCGTCGTTGCCGTCACGATCATCGGCGGTGACGTCCTGACTGTCGTCGTCGTCGTCGTCGTCGTCGCTCCTGTCACGCGCGCACTATGCACCAGCGGCACCGGGCACGAGCATGCGGCCATCGCGCGGCGGCGACGGCGCGCAGTCAACGAACCCGCATTTCTTTTCGTCCGAACTTTTGTTTTCCCCTTTTTTCTTTCTCCTCTGCTCGACGCGAGAGTGCACGAGAGAGAGAGAGAGAGAGAGAGAACCGAGGCGAAAGAGAGACGAGGAACAAGGAAGGGAAAGAGGGAGAGAAAGAGAACGAAAGGGAGAGAACCTCGCGCGCACCGTATCGCTTATATCCGCGGATCTCCCGACACACGCGGCGGTCCCTCTCGCGCGCACACGCACGCACACGGATATATAGGTGTATCCCGGTGGCCGCTTTATACACCAGGAACAACCGACCCTCCCGGTGTCACTGGCTTCTTCTTCTTCTTCTTCTTCTTCTTCTTCTTCTTCTGCCTCCACCTCTTCCTCCACCTCCTCCTCCTCCTTCTCCTCCTCTTTCTCTTGCTCCTCTTCGGCTGCGCGCTGTCGTCTCTAACGCGCGCGCGTGTTATCCGCGCATACTCGCGCACCTGCAGGGTTCTATACGCGCGCGCGCGTCGCACATGTATGCGTTAACGTGTGTCGTGCGTGCTTGTATGCGTGCGTATCTCTGTATGTATGTGTTGGGGCGCCGAGTACACACACGGACCGGCGCACGCGCGCGTTTCACGTTTCTCCTCGCTTTCGCACGTGCATATACGTCGGAGTAAAGTGAGAAAGAAAGAGTGAGAACAAGAGAGACGAATAGAGAAAGAAAGAGATATCCTCCCTCTCGGTTGCTCTCGCAACGACAACAGCGGCGGCGGCGGCGGCGGCGGCGGCGGCGGTGGCAGCGGCGGTGGCAGCGGCGGCGGAGGCGGCAGCGTGCAATCGTTCACTGACCCGCTCTCACCGACATGAGCTCTCTTATGCGCGCGCGCGTACGAACACGGGCGAACACGACGCATACACATACACGGACTCACACAAGCGCGCGGCGCTCGCGTGCCGATTCGATTTTCCGATGCAATTTTTCCCGTCGGGAGAAACGAGAGCAGGCCGGCTGTCTCGGGAGGCGCGTTTCTGCCCGTCTCTTCGTTTCGTCGTAGCCGTCCCGAGACGCGCGCTCTCTCCGTTCATTTCCCCACTCGTGACGTCAAGTCTTCCTCCTCTTGTTCTCGAACGCACGGGAACGAGACGAGCGAGACCGCGCGACAGAAGCAGCGGCGCTCTCTCGGTTAGCGCTGTTGTTGATTAAAAAGAAAAAAAGCGAAAAAAAAAAAAAAACAGAGAGAAAGAGAGAAAAATCTTACGCTGTTTTCCGTGTTTTCTCTTCCCTCGCCGCGGATCTTCACCTTCGGGTCTCTCGGAGCACGCGAGCGTGCATCTGCATCTGGATGGTGCAGGCCTCCTTGTAGCACTTTGGTGCGTGTCTTGCGAAACGATCCTTTAGGCGACGACGACGACGACGACGACGACGACGACACGGGGGAGACGTTGTTCCTGGACAACGGCGACGGCGACGGTGGTGCAAGCCCCACGGCCGGGGTAATGACAATCGCGCGCGTTATTATCGCCGCGCGAGACGATGGTGCCGGCGGCGGCGCCGCAATAACCCGCACCTGTCGCAAGAGCGTGAAGTCGCCAGCGCGAGTTGCGTCCCGCGTCCAGTCCGCTACCAGCTTCCTGCACTCTGCGCACCACCACTCGCATAAACATTACCGCGCGCCGCGCCGCGCGCCGGCTAATGGCATGTCACAGACTCCTCTCGCGGGCGGATTCGCGCGAGTCCGCCGCCGCACGTCATCTGGATCCCTGGATTCGGGTCGTTTCTATCCGCCCGCGCGGATTACCGGAGGACTCGTTCGTGTCCTTCCTGGCGCGCGGTCGATTCCCTTCTCTCACATAAAATTACAATACCTCAGCCGGCGTATATTTACTCGCTCGCGCGTCGCCGGTATTCTTATTTCTTACGCGCTCGCAGCTCTCAGCCGGCTCGATATTTATCGCTCGATTTTTTTCCCTCCTCCCGCGTCGATCGCACTTCGCGCGCACTCGTATCACGTTCTTTCCTCTCGTTTTTTCCCCTTTTCTTTTCTCTTCCCTTTTCCCCAGCAATACGAATTAGCCGGTGTCCACTGCCCGCTCCGGCGTTATCCTCTATCCCCTATGCCCGGCTGTTACAACTTTTCATTTTACTCTCGTCCGAGATCGTCCCGTCTAACACCTCTGAGTCCGATGTGGAAAAAGAGCACCGAAAACTTCTCGTCTCTCCGATCCGCGGCAAACTTCACATCCTCTCACCTCCTTTTCCGTCAAGCCCGATAAGAACCTGCGGCTCGCGTCCGTCGGCCCCCTCCCCCGGTTCCTGTTTATTTATTACGTGTCCCGACCACCCGAACGTCCCCCTTTCACGTTCTCGTTTCGTTTGCCGTGGGGTGACTCGGACTCGGACTCGGACTCGACTCGGCTCGACTCAATCCGACCCGACCTTGACTCGACCACACGACTTCGCGGCACGACGCGCGCGACGGTCGAATGTAGACTGAATCAGACGCTACGCGCTCCATGTATCGGCCTGAGCGTATCCGCGGCCTCCCTCCGCCACCGTCGCGCGACCACCACTTCTCCTCTTGCCACCCCCTCGGCGCGAGCTACCGCTCTTTCTCTCGCTCCTCTTGCCACTCTCGCGTCGCCGGCTATCAGCTCGTGCCAGACCGCAGTCCTCGGGCTCGTTTTTTTTTTTCTCACTACGCGCAGCGATGATGCCGCGTGTCTACAGGAAAATCGAAAAGAGCGCGGCGCGCGGGAAGATGATCCCTAAGTCTCACCCCCCTCCTCCCCCTCCGAGTGTAGTAATATTTATTCCAGGTATCCTGGGAGCGATCCTTTCAATTAAGGATGCCCGCAGGCGCGGAAATAAAATCCGAAACGCGGGAAGGAGAGCCACGACTTCCCCGACGTTTCTCGGTTCATTCTTTAAATAATACACCGACGAAATATCTGAGAGAAAGAGGAGAAGGAGGAGGGATGCGTATGCGCGCGCGCGCACGTGTGCGTAAGTGTCTGTGAGTGAATAACAAAAAAAAAATCGGTTTTCCTCAAAGAGAAAGATAATGATTCCGGGATTGCGGAGTCATTCTGCATTATTGCGGCGGTGGATTAGATAAAGAAAGCGAACGGTGCGAGAAGGCGGTTCGCGGCTTCGTAAAAAAGTGCCGTACGATATTTATTAAGTCGCGACCCTCGGTATCTCAGATATTAATTGCTCCTCGTAAATCATATCGTGCATTTTCGAGCCGCGCGACGAAGGGAATGCCCATCCCCGCGTCGCTCGTTCGTGCCGCCCGTGGGAGCGAATGAGCGCCGAGGAAACGGCAGTACGTTCTACGTTCATGAATGACAAAAGCCTCGGCGCGAAGCGACGAGGCAGGGAGAAACTGGAAAGGTAGCGTTTTATTGATGATGCGCGCGAAGTATGGACGCGGGTCAAAAGTCCACGTGCTCGTTGCGCCAAGGAATCGCGTGCGAGGTCGTCTCACGTTGTAATCTCCTGCGAACAATTCCCGTTGATAACCCGATCGAAACTCGTCACCCTACGTGGATGGACGACGGAAGGAAAATGGCAGCTGCCGCTTGTCGCTCGGCTATGCTTACGATTAAACACGCGGCTGTAAACATTTTAGAATATTGTCGTTTATACGTACAAAATCAATAGTCAATCAGTGTTTTTGCGTTTTTCTCGAGGCTCGTGAATCTCAAACATTTCGCATTTCACCGAAGACAAAGAATCCATGCATCCGCGCTTTTCTCTCTCGTGATTCCCAAATATTTAATTATCATGAATGGGTAGAATATGTGTGACAAATGATGCGTTTTTATTTCTTCGAATGTATAAAGATCTTAAAAAATTATACTTTAGTCTTTATTTTTAATATAATAACTCTGATCTTTTTTTAGAACTTTCAAACGTTAAACGTTCTAAACCTGTTCTCAAATATTAGTAGATTCGTTTTTTAACTAGTAAAGATTCATCTAATTGTAATTTGTTAATATTTTTAATATATCGCTTTTTTCTTTTTTCAATCTTTTTTCTCGTTTTCATTTTTGTAACATTTTGACATTTTGTACAATCGATTATTTCGGAACGATAGAGATATTTTGTATTAAAATTAAATATATTCTATAGCCTTGCATATTATCTAAAAAATTATTTTAGATTGTATGAATCGGGAAATATTTTTAGAATAGGGATATTGATCGCGTTATGACCGTTTTCTCTTTTATATATTAAAATCTTGTACTACTAGGATTGAGGCCACAAGATATGTATATATTATGTGGTAATAATTTAAATGATGATTACTCTTGATTATTATTTAACGTCAATCATTATCGTATGTCGTTGAATATATATATATATATATATATATATATATATATATATATATATACAATTACATTTAAATATTTATTTTTGTGTCATTTTTGGTACATTTATATTTGCTTGTATGCTATTTGATAATAAAAGTAATATTTTACGAAAGCTAAAAATCGATGAGAAACAGCTTTTTTAAAATAAATTTTTCGACATTATTTATATTTCGGAACAATAATATCAAAGCCATTGAATAAATTAATATTTATAATATATTAATGAACAATTAATCAATATTCATCAGTAGAATCTTCGTCCAAAGATGCATTTTCGCGCATATTATCAAAACCCATTTCTTGATTTGTCTGAGATACCAGTTGGATGATTGCGCTGTAATATAATGCACAAAAATTTGTTACATATTCATAAAAACTGTACTTATTAATTTTCATTTACGATAAATAATCATATATAGATTTACTTTAACAAATCTCCTTCGAAAGTTGACCAAGATACCATTGCTGGATTCGTAATCTTATATTCCAGTAAACTATTTAGAGCACGTTGAAGTTCCTGCATTATGAGAAATTATTACAAAATAATGTATCTTCTATTTCCTCTAAGAATATGCATATATTATGTACCTGTATCATTTCCGCAGTGTTCGATTCACAAATAATATTTTCCGAAAAATTCAATGTATTAATTACATAATATCCTCTTTCTCGCCCTGAAATATGTTATATGTTATCACATATGCATTAATATATCATTAATATAATTAAATAATGAACATGTTAAAAAATGGAAAATTTATATTTACTTATCGACATATTTTGTCCGGCAAACAATAACATTGGTACACTTATACATGTAGTGTCATGTAAAAATATCGCAGTAGAACGCTGTTTCGTGAAGTATGTCAAGTACTGACTAGGAAATGAGGGAACTTTGCTGTTTACGCTCGACGGATGTATACGTACGCTACCATCTTCCGGCGTCCAAGCAATTGGTCCATTTTTAGTAATTTTCCTAAAATGGTTAGAATCAATATACATCAACGCAAATTATAAGATTATAGTATTTTAGTTAAACAGGGAGTTAAACAAAAATAAATTAATATTTGTACCTTACAACAGCTACATTAGGATATAATCCTGCGCAGACAATGGCTTTTATCAACGCTATGTTATCCGAATTTATGTTGGCATTTTTATCACTCGGATTTTCGCTATCCAGAAATTTCATCTCGCATAAATATTGAGCAAATTGCGTTTTCATTTCGGAAAGAAGTTTCAGTGTATTAAAAGACAAGAAATAATCTCGACAAAACTGGCGAGCATTTCCTCTTTGACGTGTAGCTTCATATCTTCTTAGAGCTTCCGCGAGAGCAACATGATCACTAAATTGTTCCATGCTAAGTTCCAGCTTTTTACTATTAGCTATTTCTTCTTTCCCCAGTGGACAATAAAAAGCATCTTTAAATGTGAGACTAGCAGCAATAGCAAATATTGGCTCGGCACAAGAGAACAATGCACCCCATAGGATCATTTTTCCTAATGAAACATATAACGAAACAAATTATAAATATTACATTGAAATTACAAATAAGCTTTGCAATAAAATCGCAATAAAATTACCTGTTCTGGGATCAAGTGGTAAATGTGCTAAATGATAACCCAAAGGAGTCAAATTCTCATGTTCATCAAGAGCATTAAGTGTTTCAAGTAAATTGAGAGACAGATGAATAGCTTTTAAATCTGGCGGATCCATGACAGTAGCTAGAAACTGTTTGACTTTTCCCAGCTGCAAAATTTTTATTTGCAAAATTACCTCCTCTAAGCGTGTTCTCAACATCTCTGGCAATGGATATTGAGCAAATGTCATTTCTCGAGCTTTTGTATACATATGATAGCACTCCCCACTTTTAACTCTATAAAGAACATAAATAATATAATTATTTAGTTTTAACTATATAGAAATTTAATAAAATGTATTTTTTTTTTTTTAATTTAAAGATATCACACCTGCCAGCTCTACCACGTCTTTGCTTAGCATTAGCTAAGGATACCCATTCAGGCTCTAAAGTCTGAATATTTTTTTCCACATCAAATTTTCCGAACTTTGTTCTTCCGCTATCTATTACATACACAACATCTTCTATAGTTATTGACGTTTCAGCGATTGAAGTTGCAATAATTATTTTACGAACGCCACGAGGAGGTTCTCTAAATATAAGTTTCTGATCAACTGTAGGCATGCGTGAATGAAGAGGATAAATGATGTACTTGTCTATAAAAAAAGAACATTTTTGTATTTCCATATCTTGTTAATTTTTCATTAAAATCGTATATATAATCTTAATGTTAAATATAAAATATATACCAGACAATATCAAAATAGCTACAAACTCAGTAACGTTATTAATCAAAGATGCAAAAGAATTCAATTTCATTTAAAAAGATTAGTTAATTCAATATTTAATATATATCATAACATATAAATTAAAATTAAATATAAAGGCGATATATATTTGCATTCGGTATAGCATCGTGTTCATAATAGAAATACTTACCACTTGGATAATCAGGCCCTAACATCATTTTACACAAGTTTGATATATCCATCATACCAGGTAAAAAAATAAGAATAGCTCCAGGATCTTTCGTATTACAAATATATCTAACTAGTTTTTCTATTAGAATCAATGAAAGATCTTCACTAAGCGGATTCCGTAATTGCTGAATAACACGTATGTCATGTTTCTTCTGTAATTACATAAAATATGCTAATGTAAAAAAATTATAATACAATTTTAAATAATTTTTATACTTGTTTAAAATATAATCCATTTCAAGCACAATAAAAAATATTATAATTCATATTTACCTCAGCTATAAGTTGTCTAACATAAGGTTGTATTACATCTAAGAATTCTTCTTTCTTATGTTGTTGTTCTTTGTATCTTTTCAAATGTTTCCTGTAGCCTGTAGGTTCTGGTGGTGGCACAGGAAATTTATGACTAAAAGTTTTAAAAAAATATACTTTGTTTTCATATTAATCTTCTCATACATATAGAATCAAGTCATCTAAAAATTTATTCAATAATTAACTCAAATTTTTGTTACATGCATCAATGCTAATATCAAATAATTAATTAAAATTTTTGTCATAATTATCAATTTTGATCATATATCAATTTTAATATGAAATAATGCATGGCTGCAGTAATTGATTTTAATTTTAATCCAGAATTTTATTTTATGTATATGCCTTAATTTATATATATATATATATATATATATATATATATATATATATATAATCATTTTATATAAAAGGCTGATTAAAAAATTAATAGTTTTAAATATGAAATATTCCGTTTCGAAAATCATAAACTAATCCATGTGAATATATGAATATATCTATACATATAATCTTAATAATATGTCAATACCTACTCTAAAAGTGACAAAATATCTTCTAAATAAAATTCCTTTACAGGAAAGGTGAATCCTGGTATGTGTAACATTGGACAATTGTTATAATATTTTGAAAAGCTTTCGGCATTCAATGTTGCACTCATCAAAAGAACTTTCAAATCTGTTCTCTAACAAATAAATAGAAATAAATTAAATAAGCAATCAATATGCAATCCGAGTACAAACATACATTAATTTTAAGAGTATTAAAACTTACTTTTGGAATAACTTGTTTTAATAATGTAATAACAAAATCACTTTCCGTGGTACGCTCGTGAATTTCATCCAGTATTACATGAGAGAAACTTTTTAATGCTGGATCAATCTTCATAAATTGCAATAATATACCAGTAGTACAAAACAATATGCTTCCTTGTTCGCGTGAGGAAATTCTATACACAAATGACATCAAGGTAGTTTAAAAAAATGTCACATTTTGCTATTAAAATAATATATGATATAGACATTTTATATAAACTTACTTTTCAAGTCGTATTTGATAACCAACAGATTTTCCAAGCTTCTCTGCTCTTTCTGCAGCTACTCGCTCGGCAACAGAAATAGCTGAGATTCTTCTAGGCTGTGTGCAAACTATTCGAGTAATGCTACCATTTCCAGTTTCCAATTCATCATCCAATATGAATTGTGCGACTTGTGTAGTTTTACCACAGCCTGAAATTTTTTCAGAAACATCATTACTAATAATTGATTAATTATTAGAACAAAATGCAAGCAGCTGAGAGTATATGTCGGGAAGCTATCAGTGCTATCGCGTCATTCTATCCTTAATTTACATCTAATGTACGATAAAGAAGATAAAGATAGAATAACATGATAGCGCTAATCATTCCCAGAACAAAACTTGAAAATTGCATCAGCCTGAATTTAAGATACTCAAAATCAAATTTCTTTATTTATAATTTTGTATTCCATAAATATTATAGAAATGTTTTATCTACCATATAAGCAAATAATTTTTGCAACTCACCAGTTTCCCCACTAATAACAACAACTTGATTATCTTCAATCAACTGCAATATTTCTGATTTTTTTTTATATGCTGGTAATTTTGATCGAAATGCCAACATATTTTGATAATCATTCTGACTTTGCTTTTCTTTGTATTCATCTTGTAATATTTTATCCAAGTTACTATTTCTTTGCAACTTTGATGTCAAATTCATAGCTTTGGCAATGTTTTCCTGCATATCACCATATACAATGTTTAAAAATTTTCTTTTAAATTGAATATCATGAATTTTATGATATTTGTCATGTCCAAGGTTGGAATTTTCATGAGAAAATGAATCATAAAAGCTCTTGGACTTGTTCAATATAGCTTCAATTCTTTGCTGTACTTCATGTGAAAATTTGAGCATTGAAGTCTCCTTTTGTCTCTCTCTATTTTTGTTTCTGTAATATAATCCTATTTCTTTTCCTCTTAGCCCAGAAGGTCTTCGATTGTGTGCCATTCCACGTTGGGATGGAGATGACTGTGACTGTTCTAAAAAATTTATAATGAATTGTGTTTATAATGAATTGTGTTAATATTTTTTTTTCTTTAATATAATTTATATTTATTACATAATAATATATACTTAAAATAAAAAAAAATAGAATATGGTTATTAGTTTAAAGCCAAAATATCAAGTCTTCAAAAAACAAAAATATTTAAAATTTAAAAAACAAATAATCAGGTTTAAAGAATATTACATACTGATAAAAATTTTATTTGTTTTAACTCATGGAAAACTTAACACTAAGAATTAAAAAATTATAAACAGAATATTTTCAATTTATTTTAGGTATGAATAATTAAATATCTATCTTGATAACAGTAAACATTATTACAGACTAATTTAACAAAAAACTTTTGCTTAGTACCATCAGGGAAGCCTAATTTTCACATTAAATTATATTGGATACTAAAATTATAATTGCTATAATGTCCTATAAAATTAATTTTCTTTTTATAAATAAATTAATTTCATAAAAAATAAAAAATCCTATAAACAAAACAATAACTGTTAAACTTTAAAATATAATCTAAGTTATTTCATCAAACTCAAATTATAATTGATTAGATAATTGAATTGGATTATTATTAATGATGATTTGATAATTCCAAAGAATTTACAAGAGAAAGTGTAAAAACTATATATGAGTAAGAAACTAAGAACTTGAAAAATTGATGTTAATTGTTTTTTTTTTTTTTTTCAAAATATGACGATTTCACACTGAAAATAAAAATCGAGAAGGCACTCGTACAATAGTGATGACATTTCCTCGTTGGAACTTCGATCTTTACCTTCTCTGTTACGACGCGCGAAGGAATGTGGAATGCCTCTAAAACCATGTCGATGCGACATTTTTGTGGAAAAATCGCCAATATAGACCCGACTCCACCCGATCTAATTCGCACACTGGACCATCGTCGCGTCAACGACGTTCAATTTTTTCACAGACAGTTCGACCTAACCTTAGCTTTCATTTGGTTTGTCGCATGAACTCTTGAAATGTGTTGATTGGTTATAGGCTAGTGAAGTTTACCAGTCTCCAAAAGTTCTCTATCTTGTAACCAATCAATACGTTCAAAAAGCATCGTTTGTTGCAGCATTTAGGGTCAATTTCACCCACTCTTCGATTAATTTAATCGGCCGATTGGAATTGACCAATCACATTTGTCGTTAAGCAGAATACACCAGAATGTGTTTCTGCTTATGCTGACTTACACTTTTTGCACTTAAAACAATGTATGTATAAAAAATACTAGCAGCGTAGGAATAAATTTATTAATTTTTAATAAATATTAGAAAGATGTTAAATTATTAGATGTTGAAAAAAAAGACAAAAAAGTTTCGAAGTTAGATGCAAAAAATGAAATAAAAAATTTGTTCACAGGAAAAAAATGTATTCGAGTGTAGAAAGTGCAAGAAACGCGAAAACAAATACGTGACAATCAATAAGCGACATTTGATTGCGTATCTTTTCCATAAGTATGTAAACAACAGCTGTTGCGATCTGTCAAAACTCGTGAGATATCGAGCGAGAATATTTATCTTCGTTTAAGAGCTTGAACATTCTTTGTCTCTCTCTTTTTGGTAGAGTTTATTTTTTTTTTATTTAGTTTTAGTTTAATTTATCTTTTTAATTATTCTCGTCAGTTGTAATAAACAATGTAAATTGCGTTCACGCAATGGAAAATGACGTGATCAGAAATTTGATTAAACTGCATTCTTGATCACTGAGGTAGAAAGCATTAATTATGCATGCGAAAGGTTAACCTATAAAATGGTCGACAGTTACCTGCGGTGACGCGGTTGTACGCAAGAATATTTGGTCCATGCAAAATTAACGAGCATTTCTTGCCAAATCGATAACAATTCATTTGTTTTTGTCAGGTGGAAATCGACGATAGATGGATATCTAGGAACGTATCTATGCTGCATTCACGTCAAGGAACATAACCATGTCGGGCCCGGATAAAAAATCTAACGAACCGTATCGCCAATTAGAGGAATCACATGGCGCCGAGCTAAATGTTGGTGCTCAAAGTACATCGACCTCCCATACAAGCCTGGAGAATGGTATCGAACGATCGATGGAACTCTCTTCCGTTGTGGTTATACCCGATGGTATGTTACGTTAAAACTATAATCTCTTATGAGCATGTAAACAGTGTAGAAGTATGTAATATATCACAGTATTTTGATCACCTGTCTTAATTATTTAGAGGGATTTACCTAACACGAAAGAAGGACCACAATGTAAATATTTAATACCGTATAATAACATAATAATGGGAAAGCTGGTTTTACTAATGGCTAAGGTTAAATTGTGGTAACACAGAGCATTGTTATTAACAACAATATACATTAGACATGCATGTGTGCAAGGAATTAGGTGTGTATATTTTCTGTAACCTTGTAAAAAACAAAACATCTGATGTTTAAAGAAGCAATTTGCTTTTATATGTATATATATATATATATATATATATGAATATAAAATTATAAACATAACTGTAATATAAACATAACTGTAAAATAATTCAATGGCATGAAGAAATGTAATAAGTATGTGATGAGATATACTGAATTATATATTTATAAGTGATATTGAAATATCATTGGCAGACACTTTTACTGTGATACAAGCCATCAATGCCTTAGGCTTTGGAAAGTTTCAAGTAAAATTATCTCTATTCACGGGTCTTTGTTGGATGGTAGATAGTATGGAAATCACAATACTGAGTATTCTAAGTCCATCTTTACATTGTGACTGGGGCATTTCTAGATACCAGCAAGCACTGACCACAACGGTAATCTTTGGGTTTGCTTGATTATTCTTACAAATATATGACAATGTTGCACAAATTTATTATGGGAATTGAATTTTTAGGTAGTTTTTCTCGGTATGATGTTAAGTTCCACTTTTTGGAATAATTTAAGCGACAGATACGGTCGTAAACAGGCTTTAACTTTGTGCGCGGTGCTATTGGCCTATTACGCATTTCTCAGTTCATTTGCACCAAACTTTCTCTGGATCTTGTTGCTTAGAGGAGTTGTAGGGTTTGCTATTGGTTGTGTACCGCAATCGTAAGTATTTGGTAAGTTTCCTAAAAACAAGAAACACGTTTGCTTTGAAATCTGTTATCATCGATACTCTTTTTTTTCCTGCAGAGTGACATTATATGCAGAGTTTTTACCAGCAAAGCAACGAGCAAGATGCGTTATTTTATTGGATGTAAGTTTATATATTATATGTAGATTATAGCATAAGTATTTCAATAATATATATAATAGATACATATCTTATATTTATTAGTGTTTTTGGGCTCTTGGAGCTTGTTTCGAGGTAGCAATTGCATTAATTGTTATGCCCAATCTTGGATGGAGATGGCTTCTTATATTATCATCCATTCCATTATTTATATTTGCTGTAATAACACCGGTTTGTAATAATTTGAGATATTTTTGATATATATGTAATCTCTTCAGAAATATTTTAGAAATTAATTATATATTATATCATAGTGGCTGCCAGAATCTACAGTATTTGATATGACAACTGGAAGAATAGATCGAGCAATTACGACATTAGAACGTGTGGCAAGAGAGAATAAAAAATCACTGCCTCTAGGAAGACTAGTTATGGACCGATTTTATCAAGCTCATCATGGTCGATTCAAAGATGTATTAAGCAAAGAAATGTGCCGAACTTCTGCCTTACTTTGGCTTGTTTGGTATGTATAAACAATGCAAAATTAAAAAATTCAAAATTTATTCAAAGAAATTTAAAATTTATTAGTAATATTTTCGTAGTTTTATTTTTGAGTGATATTTTTGAGTTTTTATTTTAGCTGACAAGTGAAATATATTTATATATTTTAAAAATACGCTATTATACATATTTTGCAGGATGAGTACTGCGTTCTGTTATTATGGAGTGGTATTAATGACGACCGAATTATTTCATACATCCTCCGAACAATGTGGTACATGGGGCACCAATAACGATGAGGGTACATGCCAATTAGATTGTCGATTACGACGTAGCGACTACATCGATTTACTTTGGACAACATTGGCCGAATTTCCCGGCATTTTTTCTACCGTCTTTGCAATCGAGAAAATAGGCAGGCGAAAAACAATGGCCTGCCAGTTAGTCCTATTTGCTATAGTAGTGTGCTTCTTAGGCAGGACCTGCTTGTTGAGCAGAGCGGTGTTGACATTTGCCGTCTTTCTAGCTAGAGGTTTAATCGCGGGTGTATTTCAAGCCGCATATGTATATACGCCGGAAGTATATCCTACACATTTACGAAGCATAGGTATAAGCGCGTGTAGTGCTATGGCGCGAATCGGTGCTATGATTACTCCGTACATAGCGCAAGTATTTCTACAATGGTCCATCACAGGAGCCATGATTATTTACGCGACAACCGCTTTGTGCGCTGCAATTGCTACGCTCGCGCTTCCCGTGGAAACGAAGAAGCAGCAATCAAACGATACGTGTCAAGAAAGTAGATAGATATTTTTGTAACAAAGTATTTTAGCATATTGAAATCGAAATTTATTATTTTATCATGTTATTTATCTTTATTTTATATTATATTATGATATGTAATAGTAGGCATATATGCGGTCCTCTCTTGATTAATCAAGAATTTATTCTTGTGTATTCATGATGCAAACATATAACTATTAATATCTTTAATTTATTATTTCATCAATTTGACGTATATTTACCATAAGTTATATATAATACATATATTTTTATCTATTTATTATAATGTACTTACAATGTACAACATCAAAAACAATTTTTTCACATTTGCTAGAATCTGTTATTAGAATGCTAACCGCAAGTTACACAATATACAAATGAAGACTGATACCTGTGTAACCTTTAAGGAAGTGCCAAAACAAACATTAATCATAAATGCTTTCAATCTTGTCATGTACTTCATCCTGAATTTGTTTTCAAAAGTAACGATAGCTATTTAAATATGATAGATTATTTCTAAGAATTCTCTAAAATATGTATATCAAATGTTAAATAAAAATGTTTACAATTATATCAGATAATAAAATATATTTTCAGATATCCTGTGATATCTCTTATATGTAATATTTGGCAATGTGGATTAGAATGAACTAATACTCAAGTAATCATAATTAAATCACAAGTAAAGTAATAAGAAATTTATTTAAAAAATTTTATAAAAGCAAAGAAAATTGGATCTGCTTCAGATAGATGTAAGATATTCAATGTCTAAACCCGCAATGACAGTTATAATTTTGCACATAACTTTTTTTAAAATATATAATAAAAGAATTATTACGCGATAATTAAGCAATTAATAATCATTAAATAATCAATAATTAATCAGAACGAGATGGAAGAAAGAAAAACGCGATGTATAGAGACACCGCGGTCTCTTACTCGCACTAGCGTCGAGTGAAGGGACACCGAAATCGGTATCACGTCCGTTATGCTTTTTCTTCTTTTTCGATCGCGCATTTTGCGTTAAGGATGCAACATCGAATTGCTCCCACTATTTTTTCTCCCCGCTCCGCGTCTCCTTTACGCTCCGCGAAGACACGGACGTACGCGCTTCGTGTGTATTTGTAGCGATCGCGCGCCGAGCGCAGGACACCATTCCTGCCAGTTTGTGTACACGTGTAATGAAGATATATCAATTGTCGCTGTCGGTCTCTGTCGTGCGTTGCAATAATTGAGTATATTCAAAGGGATTGATGTGCAAATAATAGAAAATATTATTAATTTCCAAATAAATAAAATAGATACGTTTAATATCGACTTTCCAAAATGGTGAGTACTGATAAAAGTCGAAATATTTGGGAAGAGTAGAGGTTAAGTGGAGGTTAGTCACACGTGATTCCTTATATGGTAACAGGACTGTGTAGGCAAAAAGATGGTTTTTTTTTTTATGTACATGATACACTAAAATCTTTAAATGTATCATTTTATAAAAAAAAAATCTCAATTACTCTGGCATTTTATATTGATCCAGAAAATAGTTTCAAGTCGAATTTTCAATTTCAGCAAGACCCAAATGAAGATACTGAATGGAATGATATTCTTAGGAAAAAAGGTATCATACCTGAGAAGAAAGAACATGAGATTACTGAGGATCAAATAGTAAATCTTTTGGAAAATACAATAGATGAAAAAACAGGACGTGGTAATTATCTTTTTTGATCTCTAATTTTTGTCTAATTTTTATTAAATTTTTGTCAATATATTATTGTCTGTTCATGGATTTTGCAGCGTCCAACAGTTTAGAAGAGAAAACGTTGGATGAGTTAGACGAGTTGGAAGACGAAGAAGATGAACGAGTTCTGAAGGAATATCGACAAAAGAGGATAGCAGAGATGAGAGAATTAGCTAGCAAGTGTAAGTATGGAGAAGTGCAAGAGATATCTGCAGAGGACTATGTTAAAGAAGTCAACAATGCCGGAGATGATATTTGGGTTATTCTACATCTTTACAAATCTGGGTATAATGAAAGCAGCATAAATGATTAACCATGAATATGGCGACAAAATCAACTTATAGTATATGTTTTCAGCATTCCACTCTGTACTCTAGTCAATCAGCATCTTGCGAGTTTAGCAAGAAAGTTTCCTGCCACTAAATTCTTGAAAAGTATCTCAACCACTTGTATCCCCAATTGGCCCGATAGCAATCTTCCCACAATATTTATTTATCATAATGGAAATATGATAAAACAAATCGTAGGGCCGCTTGAATTTCGCGGCATGAAACTAACTGAAGCAGGTGATATACTTGATTATAAAACATCTAAAAGGAAGTAATAAGAAAAGAAATAATTGTACCATTTGCTTTGTAGAATTAGAATGGATGTTGGGACAAGTAGAGGCAGTACCAACAAAAATTAAGGAGGATCCTCGACCCAAGGTCAAGGATGTCTTATTTTCAAGTCTGAAAAACGGAAACGATCTTGATGATGGTAACGATTGGTAATTTTACCTGCATTAGATCACGTTTGAAGATTGGAACATATAAATATGTAAGAAGTATTGTCAGATTAATGGTGTTTAACAGTTTATTTATTTTATTACGTCGTATGGACTCATTTGTAAAAATATTTTCGAAACTATTTTCGAAATCGCTATATACTGATACTGTTCATTTTAATAAAATATTTTATTACAGTGTTATCTGATTTTATACTGTTTTTCCTATAAATTATTTATAAGAAACGTGTTTTTAAATTATATTCTTCAAATTTCTAAATAGTTTGAGTTATTGTAAATTTAGCTCTATTAGTATAAATATCACATCATTATACATTTGTCACATTGGTTTATTTAATAAGTGAATTGTGTATTGATACAGCATTGAAAAGAACGAAAAAATATCTTGAATGTGAGAATATGCTTTATATCTATTTTACATGTCGATACGTGGAAAAATAAAAATGCACCTGCTGACATATACGTTTCATGTCCCTCGTGTATTAAATATATTTATTTTTCAATAGCAAGCTTACGAGTCCGTAGCACGCAAATCAATTGTTCGAACGTATTCGCATATTGCCATAACGAATAAACAATAATTTTCTATATTAGGCAAATAGGGAAGGCTACTATAAGATTTTGAGAAATGAAAGTGGTATAGTATAGTAAGTATATTTAATAGTATAGTATAGTAAGTAATATTTAAAAGTAAAAGAAGAAAAAGAAATAATCGATAAGTAATAATAAATTTTAAAAAATTCAATTAAATTAAAAACACGTTTCTTAAAAATACGTTTCTCATATACTTTTATTGTCCGTATAAACATTTACTAAATACATAATATATAAATAATCATATATATATTTGTTAGATGAAATATATCTAATATATCTAAATATGTTATCTTAAAGATGATGATTGATAATAGTACATCTTACTAGTTTTACAAAAGAAACGTAACAACAATATTACATTAAGATATTGTCTTTGTTGATTTATGTTAGCCGCTTAGCGCTGCATATCTGCTGTCAACTATTTTAAGTCAATGAATAATTTTGTAATGAAGGTTTAACATGGAATTATGTATTAATCCTATTTTAAAACTCACAAAAAAAATTAAACGATGTCAACAGCAACTGATCCAATTTTGTTAAAATTTTTCTTCCTTCTATGTTTATTATAAGTCATATTAGAAATAGGATTGTCTTTCAACCCTCTTAGAATCGGCCGAGTCATTTAACACATTGGTTCTCAATCGAAGAAGTGACTTTTAAAGATCACTGCGTCAGATCATCATCAAAGAGAGCAACGAATATTTCTTAAACGAATTGTAGATCGTAGGACAGATATATTTACAATTTGACACGTGTATTTTTACACGTGCAAGTTGTAACATATCTGTTACAAGATATATCTCATATTTGCATATGTGTATACGAGTTTGCTTTCTTTAGCTTTTGCATCATTTATTTTTCCTCTTTTTTCCTCCAATGGGGAATTTATCTCTAAACAGACAGGCTCGTATACATGATTTACATAATCCGATTTTCAAATGTTTTGTATCGCGCGGCGGATAAAAAGCAGAATCGTATCGGCGCGAATAGCGGATGGGAGAAGGGCGAGGGGGAGGGGGGGGGGAGAAGGGACTACTCGAAGTTTCGAAAAGAGTTTGGGAACCCCGGTCGAAACGCGCGGCACTTCAGGAGGTAAAGAACGACAATCGCCTCTAAGATCCCAACACTATCTCATTGTGACAGGCTCCCCGTGATTTTCCATGTGCGCAACGACCGTAATTTCGAGGTCCATCAGAAACGTATGTAGACAAGAAAGATTCATCAGTATTTCTTCGCGATGCACAAGAGAAACGCAACAACAATATTACAGATATTATTAGGATATTGTTGATTTATGTTAGCCGCATTATCTTAGCGCTGCATATCTGCGACGTTGAATAGTCGACGATGTTTAGAAAAAAGGGATGGGGGAGGGGGGAGAGGAGGACGACAATGCCCAGGCTACGAGCGGGTTTGTTTACATTTACGGTCACGTAGCTCATAGGATATCTTTTTTCTCGCGATTATCGCTCGGCCAAGGACTTCTCGGGTTTCAGTTTTCGTTTAGCAACGCCGGAAAGGCGCTTCAGCTTCACTGTGTCGCGAGTCTCGGTCGTGCGCGGTCGAGAGACTACGAACCTGTGCGATTGTTGTACAACAGTCGCGTTGTAACGGACGATCGGGGTTTCTGCGAACCACCCTGAACAAGAATCACATCAAGGAAGATATCAAACGCTCATTCTCCTCCCGTCGCCGAATTTGGTCCCGAATTTGGTCCCGAGGTGCTCGACGATTTCGCGATCTCTTGAAAAGTAAGGAAGTGTACTCGAAGACATATTCCTATCTATGGGATGCAATCGGTGTTCATTTCGCAAGTATAATTTTTTTTTTTTTTTTTATCGTGACCATCGGAATTCTAGAGACGAACGATCTTGCCTCTTGTCGTCTGTTGCTTTTGAGCGATAGACAAAAAATTCTTTTCGTGGATACCTGGAGTTTTATTGAATTTTGTATATATATATATATATAAAAAACGGGAATTTTCGAGTCACTTTCTTTTTTATGAGAATCGTGTTGAAACCTGACGATTTTTTCGTGGATCTCCAATTTTGCAGTTCTTTGCATCTTTTTTAAATTCGAATGTGTAATCAGGTCTACTTGTTTGATTCTGCGTCGAAAATAAAATATTTAATGCGGAATAGATCTTAAATTAAATTAAAGTTAATTTAATTAATTACTTCGAAATATCGATAAAATATTAAGATTTATGAAATTTAAATTGTTAACTTTTTAAAAATAATTTCTAAATAACATTTTGTAGATTTTATGAATTAATTTTTATTAATTGTTATAAAAGAATTTTATGTAGAAAAAGTCCTTTAGATAAATTATGTAAATGCAACAAATCTCGAGCATTATTTATGAATCGATTGTAAAACGTGTAGATGTGTAAAACATTTTGTTGACATAGACATTCATTGTATTTACTGTAACTTTTGATAAACTAGATATAAACATAGCAGGTTGAAATATTGATCCTAAAGCATTTTATTAATTAAATTATATAATTATGAATTTAACGAATCAATGATAAATTCATTGAAATTGCTTTTTTTAATATTTTCGAATATTTTATATTATAATTAAGAGTTTATTGACTTGAATTGTTAACGGTCCCACCTCTAAATATCAAAACATACTGATTTTAAAATTAATCAATTATTGAAGGCAATAATTTCGTATTGGGTACAATTTTGTTTAATGAAAATGAATATTTATTTTAATAGTTTTATAAAGGTGGAATTTTGTTTTACCGATTATACATTATCTAATTTTTTGTTTGTATCTTTTGAAGATAAAGTTTGAAAATTTTATATAAAATATTTATTTTTTTAGAATCCTTGTATAATTTTTTTTTCAAAATTCTTCAAATTTAATTTGAGTGATTCGTAATTTTATGATTTATAAATTTTTATGAATGAAAAATATTAAAAATTTTGCACAATATATATTTATAAATTTACAGTATATATTTATATTTATATATAATTATAAGATATCTTTAAAAATATTTTTATTTTACATAGAAATACTTTCACCTGGAATTTTTAATAAATTGCATATCCTTGAAAATCAAGGAATTTTTTTTTCGAATTTGAATAGTCAGTAATAATGCAATATGCTATTACCGCTTTTATCTTTTGTATCTGTGATGAGATTTTTTTATAATAGATATATTAATAGAAATATTTGTTGTAGAGCTATTATTATTAATTATTTTGTTTACTGCTGAAGGTTTGTGCACATCACAATAAACTTTGCAGACACCGTGATACCAGGAAAAAGATGAATAATACAGAAACTGATTCGTCTTCAATGAAGTCTCTTGAAACTGTTCTTGTAAAAGATGCAAATATCATCAGAATGAAAACTACTGCGAATCAAGCTGCATTGCATAATGCACAGTCTATACGGAATTTACCTAATATTTTAAGGAACAGTAATATAAGAACATCTAGAAATCACAAATCATTGACTAAGACCGATACCTTCTTCGTATCAAGTGCAGAGGATGTAAATAGTTCCTTGGAATTAAACACGACATTGTCCAGCATTGACTTAGATACGGAAGCTAATTGTAATACAACTGCATCACCAAAGCCGCACCACCAAAGAAAACAAGTACACAATCCATTGGACGTGCAATATGACACTCTTGATTGCAACAATAATAAAAATATAAATATGCCGCAAAAGATTAATACATCACGTGTTTCAAATTGCAAGAAAAATACATCAATGAAGAGATTGAAATATAGCAATAAGCAAAAAAAACGATTGCATAACAAAAAGTCGAAAAAAGCAACGACTCGTAAATCTGGCAGCAGAAAGCAGACGTCACGTAAAAGGACAAATTTTAACAATTTAACTGCTATTCCAGATGTAAATATGAAGAACGTTATAGTACAAAACACTAATAATTTTTTCAATAATAATATACATACACAGCCCACGTTTGGACCTAACATTATAAATATAAATGTGAATAACGACATCATAAATAGCATTGCAACAAATTCGGTTAATTCATCTGACATTTCCTATTGCAACACCGAGGCTTACGGTGTTGAGGAAAAATATGGAGCAAATCCTGTTGTTTCTTTCATATCAACAGATTTCAACACGTCACAGAATAAAATTATCCAAAGAGATATTACCAGTTGTGAATTTCCAACGATGGAAAATAGTTCACAAGGAGAGTTGATAGATAGGTATATTGGCTGTAATTTTTTATATGAATCTAAAGTATTGTATTCTTGTACCTGTGCAAATTGCATGTCACATGACAAAGATCTTATATTTCACGAAGATCCAATTTCTACCTCTACAAGTAGCGACGACATGGAAACAGATCTCACGTGTGATTTGTATACTAATATATATGATTTTTATGTTGATAATGATTTTAATTTATTTGGCGATAGTTTGGTCATTGATAAGAATCTTTTCCGAGAAGAGTTTAGAGAGGAAAAGAACATTAAGAAGAACGTATGTACTATCAATAATAGTACGAAAGATGAGCTAGTTGAAAGCATTGCAAATATGTCATCCACAGAACCGAGTAAATCATACAATTTACAATCTTGCCACATTGATAGGATACAAGATATGTATATAAAATCACATTCTACGGAACTTACACATTCCACTGGAACAGCTAGAATGGAAAATATAAGAGATTTTAATGAAATGAATATCTCCAATTATCCAAATTTGGACAAATTATCAATGAAGGAAAATAAAATGACTTCTCAAAAAGAAGCACCCATTCAAACCGCTATCTTGACCGATGTTCCTTCTGTTTTCAACTCCAAATATCAAATGCAAGAAAATAAAAAAGGTAAAATGAAATAATTAAAATAAATTATTACTTTCAGTTTCTTTTATATAAATTATTTCATATATATAAATAATAAATATTTTTTCTACAGATTTATGTGTTATCCAGTGTTATCAGTGTGGGAAACTATTTAATAAAAGACAATTATGGAAACATTTTACCTATTGTGATTTTTATAAGGAAAATTTTACATGTCATATTTGCAGTAAGACATACAGGTAAGAATGCAAAAATTAATTGAAAACTTATTTTCTCTTTTATAGTTATAAATATATATAAAATATATGTTATAAACA
Source organism: Pogonomyrmex barbatus (assembly GCF_055798465.1). Taxonomy (NCBI): domain Eukaryota; kingdom Metazoa; phylum Arthropoda; class Insecta; order Hymenoptera; family Formicidae; genus Pogonomyrmex; species Pogonomyrmex barbatus. The sequence goes on along the minus strand of NW_028297182.1, from coordinate 2,538,307 downwards.
TATTTACAGACACAAATCATCATTAGCTCAGCATTTACGGATAGCGCATAATGTATTATACAATTCCCATGGGAAGTCCTATACTTGTACCAAATGTTCAAAATCTTATGTTAGATATCGCGCTTTTCAAAGACATGTGCTTTTTCATGATAATTAGTAAGTGCAATTGAATTGTTATCAATCATTTGGAAATGTTCCTTTTTGTTTAGACTTAATTTTTTTTTATGTTTTCTATTAGAATTTTATTTAGTTTATATCCATTTTTATAAGACTCGAAAACACATGACTATAATATATTTTTTAAATATTTGACTAATATTCCTTTGTATATTCTTTTTATTTCTTGACATACATGCTTGTCAAAAGTCTTAGCGCATACTATCCCTTATAATTAAAATTAGAAGTAACAGAACAAATGAATTTTTAAAAATATTTTATTGATATAAAAATAAATTGACGCAAAAAAGTTTATATAATTTATATAGTTAAGACGCATAAAAGTTTATATAGTTATTTATATAGTTAAGACGCATAAAAGTTTATATAATTCATATTTCTTTTCATATCAATAAATCTATCATATCAATAAAATATTTTAGAAAATTTATTTATTCGGTTATTTTTAATTTAAGTGAAAAAGATAATGTGCGTTCGGACGTTTGACAAGTAGTATACAAAGCTTATTTTGCTACAATTGCATACTTTCGGCTTACAGATGAGAAGTTTTATGATAAAAATCTAAAAGCAATATATTTCAGAAACACTATGTACATTTAGTATTTAATTTTTCATTCAGCGTATATAAAAAAAAGTATTTTATATTTTTTTTTACATTCTAATGATTCTGATGTGCGTATATATATATATATATATATATATATATATATATATATATATGTGTGCGTGCGTGCGTGCGTGGGCGTCGCGTCGTGTGTGTGTGTGTGTGTGTGTGTGTGTGTGTGTGTGTGTGTTTGTGTGTGTGTGTCCATTCAATAATACTATTGCGCCAAATATTTACTTACTAGTAGTAAATATTTGTTATCTTCATATGTTTATATGGTTCTAAAAAGTAATACAATTTTTCGATAATTGTAAGTTATAGTGACTTTACGATGTCTGATATGACTGAAATTACTTATCACAACTGTTATATATTAAATATATAAAAATAAACAAACAATATTATTTTATTTCTTGTTATTTTCAGATGTAATTTTTCTCATAAAGATATGAAAAATATAATTTTAGAAGTGTACAAAAGATATTTATTTTTGATTATTTTTGGATATATTTCACAGGCATAAAAGAAAATCAAATCAGTTGACATTAATAATCTTCTTTATTTAATGTCTTAAATAAAACATTAATAGTCTTATTTAAGTTACTGACAAATTTTATTAATGAAGTTTAATTTATATAAAAAATATTACTTTAAGAATATTATTATTATATTATTTTATTCCTAACATTTAAATTAAACTTTGCAATTCTATAAAAGTTAAAACATAAAGATAAGATAGAATCCTGAAATTTTTTTATCATCTAATTAATAGCGTTTATCACTTTATTTCGCAAAATTTTAAAAATAAACTGATCTGGTTCATAAATTTTGGAAAATGTCAAGTATAATAGTATAGTCAAGTATAGTAGTAATATTTATTACAACACACAATATTGCACAATAATATTGAAATGTTCATGATTAAAAGATTGATAATTAATATCGTAACAATATTGTACGATATATTTGTGTTAAAACAATTTGTGTTACAGAAATTTTTTTTTCATAAAAGTAATTTAAATAGAATTTAGTTTATGCGATTTTGTCTTATCTGTATTTTTATTGTCTAAATATAATAGTCTTTTGTGTTATAAATAGAAGGAATAGCTGGGAGATAATATCTGGGAAAATATTAGAATTATGGTAAGTATATGCATTATACATTTTATTATGAACAATATTTGTTGATAATCATAATTGGGATTAATTTATAATTAAAAGATGGAAACTTATTATTAATTCAATAATAAGTACTTAAAATATTTGAATTTTATAAAAATTGAAAAGAAAGTTTTATTTATATGTTTATGCTTTCATGTGATACATTTATCAATATCTAAGTAGATAAATTATTGAATCACGCAGCGAGTAAAAAATCAATATTTTATATTTATTTTACAAATAAAAATCTTGAATAAAATTATAAGGTATAGGATACCATTATTATTATAATTATATACATTAATATTATTATTATTATACATATTTGAATATTATATACATATTTGAATTTAATTTAATTATATTGTAATATATGTATGCCGGGATTAAATATCTCAATATTGATATGAAAACATTTATCATTGACGTCACGCGATTAGAAACACATGATATACATAAAATACTTACGTTGTTTCTTATCTCTTCTAGTTTTGTGAATAGAAAATGAGCATAATTACATATTTTTTAAAATCTTTCTTCGAGTAAAATAACAAAACATAAGTATGTATTATTAATTGCTAAGGGAATAAGAGAAATTCTAATGTTTGTAATAATTTCGGATTCAATATCTCTCACGAAAGTATATGAGTTATGTATTTATATATTGTTTTACCTGCTACTTCTAGGACCAATACAAAATAAAGAGACAATAATATGATAAATTTAATTTGATACTTAGTAATCTGCGTAAGAAAATTATGTTTAATAAATTATATATTTTACATTTTTATAATGAATTTCTTTTATACGTTGATTATAGATTCATTATATCTGGAATTTCGTCATGGAAGTAATGTCGCGAGATGGTGAATGTTGAAGCTTAATTTATTTTATAATTAATTAAAATAGCATCAAGTGCGCGTCGTTTATTCTCTAAACATTTCGCTCGTTTTTTATTTTTGTCAGTGATATAAATTATAATTTGCAGAAAATAGACTGCTGAGGTCAGATCATTCACAGAATAATTTCGTTGCTGATCTATGACATAGGATATATATTGGCTCTGAAGATCAATAATAAAGAAGAAGAAGACTAATAGTATTGTCATGACGCTCTCACAATGGGTACAGCTAGTTTATCCCTTAAGTTCAGAAACTCTCGGGGATATTATATCGTTCCACCACATTAATAGGATTCATTTCCCATTTCCTCCGTTTCAGGATGGAGGATTATCGTTAATAAAAAGCTATAAATTATTAATTGCAAATAATAAAAAAAACTACGTAACAGATGCACGAAATGACATATCTCAGATCAATATCCTACCGAAAATCTGAAATTAGTATATTTTGATGGCTTTGTGGCGTTCTAATCATCAGGTAGGCCTTTTTTAAAAACGGTAACAATAATGAAACATGCAAAGTTTTATAAAAATTTTACAATATGTGAATATATTTAAATTACTGAGATAAGAAACGTCACGAGATCCTTTTTTGGAATATATTCTATTTTTATCTGCAATAACAAATTCGCAATAATTGATTTCAAACTTTGTAATTTAGTATTTCTTATGAAAATTATATATGCTACTCTCTAGGAATGAAATAAGATCATTTATAATCTGCGATTACGTCGGTCACGTTTTAAATAATGAATTGCACTTGAATAGCGGTCATTATAAATGACGTAGTCATTATACAGGAAGACGATAAGAGAGAGCTTCCGGGATTAACTCGTGATTCCGATCGTTCCGCGAAAATATCGCCAATTCGGGGCTGTTTACACGTCGGATTCTCGGTCGTAAATTGTGACGAGATCCCGTAGCCCGTCAAATTTACTGATGATGATCGTGCCGCGATGGATAAAGGCGGCCTCGCCTTTTTAACGACATATGATATCAATAGCGCGTTAATACGTCGCCTCCGATGTAACGCAGTATCGACCGTGCTCATCTCGCTAAGATGCCATGGTATTTCAGCGATAATCTTCCCGATCGGCATCGTATCTAGAAGCGCGGCGAAACTGTTCTTAAACTTTAACTTAAATGAAAATTCTTTTCAAATCGGCGTGGATTGCTAAATATGCTGATACATTTTTTGCAAAATATACACAGCGACGGCAAATTTAATTTTTATTGCGGTGGAATCTAGCCGTTTATCTTTGTCTCCGAGGCAATTTTAGTTATAACATTAAGATACGTATTGAATTGGATTGGATGAAGAAAGAGAGATAGAGATACCTGTTTATAAATACCGTTTATAATCTGCCTTGTTTCTAGAAAAAAAAAAAAAATCAAAACGCGAAAGATAAGACTTTGAATTTTATTTAAGTTTTGTCGATATTCAATTGTTTTTGTTTATTTGTTAGTAGAACTTAGTAGAACTGATCAATAATTTTTTCTCTTATCATCTGAAAAAGTTGATATATAATTAGACAATTACAATATTAAAAAATTTATTTAAAAGGAAATTACGAAATGTATCGGTATTTATTCGTTTATGAATAGTTGCGGAATATTATAATAAATATCGGAAAACAGAAATATAGAAAATGAAATAATTAATGGAATTAGGAATAAGAAGACATAAGAGACGTAATACGACTAAATCATTTATTCGAATATATACTTTTTGCTAATTAATAAATGAAGGAAGCGCTTCGAATTGCACACAAATAAGTTTACGGAAAGGTATTTCGTTAGTCCGAAAAGATTTGCAAATAATAAGAAAAGATAACTTTGACGCAGAGGACGTTGTTAGAAATGTTTTCATAAAATATTGATATCATCTGCAGTATCTGCGGCAAGTAAACATCGCCGCGAGGATAAACGAAGAAAGAGATATATATATATATATATATATATATATATATATATGGTATATTTTCTAATATTGTAATATCATTGAGGCCACCCCTGTGTCGTTCGCGCGCGTATCTCTTTATCCTCGTGGGCCGCGTGCCACCCCGGATCCTCGTTTTCTCCCTCGTCGAAAAGGGTGGTCCACGGTGGCGCCGTGTCTGGTCAAAACGGGAACGAAAGCTTGCGCCGGAACCGCGCAGATCCTCTCCTCAGTAGTTGCCCAGACGCTGTCACGGGCGTAGCTGGATGCTGGATCGTCTCTCTCTCTCGCGTGTGCCGCAGGGAGGCGCTTCCTTTTCTTCTTCCTCTTCCTCCTAATCACGTCTCTCGCGTCGCCCTCACCATCGACGACGTCGTCGTTGCCGTCGTCACCGTTCGCCGTCATCGTTCCCGATCGCGGTGTCGCGCTCGTTGACACGACCCGATCGTCGCCCCCGAGAGCAAGGAGAAGGTGTTGGAGAAAAGGGAGGCCGGACGACAAAGGATTTCTCCTGCCGGCGTGACAGAGGAGGAGAGAGAGAGAGAGAGAGAGAGGAGGAGGAGGAGAGAGAGAGAGAGAAGAGAAAGAGAGAGATAGACGGATACAGATAGATTGAAATAGAAAGAGGGGGACAGAAAAAACGGATAGGTGGACCAAGATAGAAAGGGGAGAAAGGTAGACTGGAAGGAACAAGAGATATAGAACGAGATAGACTAACCAAGTCTGGCGGAGGGAGGTGTTGCTCAAGTGGTGCTCTGTGTATGGTGCAGTGCGGTGCTGTGTCCGAGAGAGAGAGAGAGAGAGAATGGCGTGGACGGATTTCGCGTGTATCTCGCCGTGACGTGGAAAGGTAAGAGAGCGCCGCCTTACGCACTTCTCTCCTTCTCCCTTTCTCCAGCCTTTTTTCTCTTTCCCCTTTCCCTCATCGTCCCTCTCGTTTCCGAAACTGGACGGACCCGCCGTTCCGGGTTCAGTCTCCAATAGCGGCCAGCCGGCACGATCGGCGTTTCTAAATCGGGGAGGGGGGGGGAGGGTTTCGCGTACGAAATCGGCTCGGCCGATTCGCGACGCTCGGAAGGACGATCGTCCATCGGTTCGACCGGCGCGATACGACACGTCGCGCGTCGCGGCGCGCGGCGACGCTGCGCCGCGCCGCGCGGTGCGTCCTGTCGCGTGCGCGTCTGACGCGACGCGTGCCGTTACCACTGACGGCTCTAAGCTCCGGATCTAACAAGCATTTGGCTCCGGTAACAAACTGGTCTAGCCGGTCGGTGCGTTCACGGAAGATTTATCGGCATTAACTCTTAAAAGGTCACAGGTATTCCGTACCGTTATGTTAAACAAAGAAGTTATATTGCCTACTTAATGTCCTTACGTAAAAGCGTTGACTTTAGGATTAAATGGAAATTAATGCGAAATGAAAAATTTTATACCGACCGAATCGTTACGCGACGATACATTTGTATGCGCGAGCAAATATTAAAATGCCGCGGTTCAAATATTAATTGCTCGCGAGGGATAATGGCTTTTCTGACACAGTGCGACGTTATATTAACGTTGTGCTATATTAACGTTAGTTTATCTTTGTTATAAAAATGAACGCCAATTAATTCCTATTCGAGAAAATTAATGTGTCGAGTTAAATTAATTAATGTGTCGTTTATACAGTACTTTGTGACTTCACATCAATTTTCAACGAATTGTTTATACAATCCTTGAGTTTTTTTTTTTTTTTTTTTTTTTATTCGCAAGATGTATGTAAAATCATAAAACCATACAATATCATAACGGCGCACAACAACATCCATGCAGTCGTATGGATAAAATATTCTATTTATTATTTCTTTCTAAGAGATCGCGTATGTCGCACCTTTTGACTTCTAAATGTAACGATAAAGAACGGGCGACGAGGTTCTTTCCCTGATGCATGATCAAAATGAAGGAAGTATGGGGCATCTCTACAAAATATAAATGCCCGACTATATGTCTTCCTGCGTCCCACGGCCTAAGAAAATGTTTAATTTCGCGGATGAAATTTACGACTGGCACCCGCATAGTCGGCGAATTTCACCTTTACCGTCTCAGTCTCTGCCGCACGGAGCAACGATAAAAAAAAAAAAAGAAAAGAGAGAGTGCTTCGTTACCGCATTATTTATGAGGAAAGAACTTATTTATCTTGACGAGGGGTTGTTGGTAGGGCTGAGAGAAAAGGGCCGAGGCTCAATAAACGAGAATACCTCGGTGTAAACGTGGCGTGTAGGCGAAGATCACACGTGACGCCGATCGATATCCTCTCGAGTATAATCTCTTGTGCGAATCTGACGTTCTTGTCTTTATTACGTGGTAAACACATTGTCCGATCGTACATGCATAGAGGGAATTGAATTGAGAAATATTCATTTGCAGCATTTTTTTGTGGCCGGCGATCTGAAGATATCGATGCGCTGCAAAACTAAAGGGTTGATGTACATAAGCTTGGATAATTTTCTGTTTTACGCACTTAGGAAAATGATATTAGGAAATGGATATTTCATTTATTTTACTATGATATATATAATAATGAAAATGTCTGTTCACAATTAACATAGATTGAATAATATACAAAGAGTATGAATTAATATAAGCCTAGAGAAAGTCTATTGTATAGAAATTTTTATTAAATTCTATAACGTATCTTTAATCTCGCATACATCTTTCGTGATCTATTGTTGGGAGGAGAAATAATCACAAATATATCACAAATTTTTAATTAATATTAATGTTAACCTCGAAACCTTTCGAAATTGTCTCGTGATCTTAGTTATGTAAGTTATAAAAGATAAATAGTTATAAAAGATAAATCTTTTTATTTATATTTAATCCATTATACAGAATTTCCTATTGTAATCAATTCATGCAAATATGATATGCAAAGTTAAGGGGTTTCAAGGGAAACGTCACGTGATATATATGTATCTATTTTAGCGGAGATTTTGCGAAGAGAGAGATTTTAAAGTTTTTCGTTACTTTTTATTTTTTTCAGATAAATTCTTTATTGTTTTACCGGAGCTTCAAAAAAGACATAAATAATGGCGAATATGAATCTGTTATAGATTATTATAACAATATGATGTAACATGATATTTTTTTATTGAGATTTAAGAGTACATGATTGATTGATTTGACTTGAATATAATAATTTTTGTAATCTTTGAGTAAATTATCAGTTAGACAGTGTTTACCAGACAGAAATGGAGTTTGAGCATTTTACAATGTACGTAGATATTTATAACACAGATATCGATGATTTTAGAATTCTACATTTTCCTGCGTGATCAGATATATTAATGAGCACGCGGTAATCTTTGTTTCTTGTATAATAATGTTCTCTTTGTATACATTGCGTAACACGATCCGACACGAATCGGAGCCTTGAGTTAAGCGTGGTTAATTATCTCTTTATTCAATTATGGGTTTATGCACGATTTACATATAGAAAGTATCATTTAATTAACGAACAAATTAAGCTTTTACTTGTAGTTTCATTAAATTAGAGATTATTGTATGACGGATAACATTACTTGTGATATCTGTATATTGAGTGGTTTTGGAACAGCTATTGAATATATAACCTTGCGGTTAAGCAATTTTGTGTTTTTGAATATGATGAATTTAAAACAGAAATTTTTGAAATGCTAGCATGAAATAAAATAAAAAGTAGGCAAATGTGAATTTAATTTGAAATGGTCTTTACATTTCATGGATATCTTGTTAATTCGAGTAAAAGTTAATAAAATTAAATTTAAAAATTTTTTATATTAAACTCATAGATTATTAATGTTTTATTTCGACAATTTGAGAATCTTGATTTTTGTCCAGTGTAAAATTTTGCCTAATTTTATTGTTTATTAATTTGATTAGATGACCTCAGGAAGTGGCACCTAAACATGATAGTGATTTTATAATAGATAGGGGCTGCAATTTTTTGCTTTCTATATTAAATTCCGTACGGTTATAGGATATTATTATTTCTACAGCATGTGTGGCGCTCGTAACGCTTCTTTAGAATTCCTTTATCGTTGCGTGACATTAAATTAAAAATTGACATTTGATGCAGCAAACCGTACAATATAACGGCGATAATTTTGTTTCAACCTAGCCTCACAGTTTTTGTTCTCAGATTTTATGATATTCATCATGGCTCCCAGATTGGTCGTTCACCGATTTTAATCCGCGCTATTCCGCTACGGAAGCTAATCTAAAGTAAATTGCGTTTATTGAGATATCAACATAAATTGAATTTCTCTTTGAAATTGAAACTCAGATTTTCACTTGTCATAATAGATACGTCTGATTTTCAACGTTACTCGGCTCGGATTGATCCCGAATTAACTCAAGGTATCAAGAAAACGAAATTCAGAACGCGACTTACGTACGGCGCACGTCTACTTTTCCTCGCTTACGCTCTCGAAACTCGATCTTTATTCCTCCTCAAGATTGCACAGCTGCGCGCAATTAAACTTCAAATCGAATTCCAGCAAGGGAGTGCCGAGCGCGCGAAAATACCGCGATAAAAAAATTTTACGCCAATCGCGATGCCAATTTTTCCGGGAAGTTTTCCGTGTATCGCTATAGTCCGCAGTGGGGAATCTCCTCCTCCTCCTCCTCCTCCTCCTCCTCCTCGCATTGCACGACGTATGAATTCGCGACTAAACCGCACGTTGTGCATTCGCGCGCAACCATGCGTGAGACTCGCCGCGAAAAAGCACTGCTGCCAGGGGGAGGAGGCAGAAGGGGGGGGAGGGGAGAGGTGGCAAATGAAGAGGAGGAGAAGGAGGGGATTGGGAGATTACGAGCGTCCAGACGGCGCCCCGCGCCTGTCCGACGGTGCAACGGAAAATTGCATCGTCGTCGGTACTTTTCCGGGACGCGGAACGTTTCCCAACCGAAACGGATCTGCGGATCGGCTAATATTCATCGTCGGGAGTTGAATGCCGACGCATCGACGATACACCCGGTCGTACTCTCGCGGCCGTCCTCCAAATCGACGGCGCAGCCTTGCCTCTCTCTCTCTCTCTCTCTCGTCTTCTAACCGCGTTATCATTATCCGCAGCTCGGTGCCTCAGCGACGTTGATAACGCGTGTCAAGCATAACGTTGCTGCGCCAAAACCAGAATCCCATCATGGGCCCGTTCTGCTGGAATTTAAGCTCATATTACGAAGGTAATGTGTGTGTGTGTGGGGGGGGGGGGCGCACGTGACGCTCGCGCTTGAGTTGCTTCTCTCTCTCTCTCTCTCTCTCTCTCTCTCTCTCTCTCTCTCTCTCTCTCTCTCTCTCTCTCTTTCTCTCTCTCTCTCTTTTTCTCTCTGCAGCGTATGCTTAATAAAGTGTAACAATGATAAACCCGAATGTAACAGATAGATAAATAAGAATTTTGTAACAGATAGATAAATAAGTATTTTGTCTGTTGCGTGAATTTGGAATTTTGTGTATAAAACCGGAGAAGTAAATTTGTAATTGTGTTTCTCGATATTTTCGTCAATGATCTTTGATTCTTTATACTATGATATTAAATAACGCTACAACTTTGTATTATAACTTAATTTAATTTAATTATTTTGTACCTTTCTTGTTTACTTTAGCTTTTGGTATCTTTGGCTTTGGTATAATTGTCTCTCTGAGATGAAATATTTAGAATATTTAAATTAGTTAATAACTGGTATTTTAGATAACCACTTCGGCTTTTAAACTCTATACTGTAGACTCTAAATATTGCTTTCCACTCTGTATACCTATCGAAAAGATAAAATTAATCCCCCGATTCTTTAGAGATTGTGTTCGACAAGTCATTTGTTACCCAAAAGCTTTAGTTTGAACATAGTACCGATCTAAAAAGAAAAATTATCGTGCGCATTGTAGCTTTTCAAATAATGATTCGTTTCTATTTTTGAGCATTGCCAAAATCAGCTCGGACACGAGTAATTCTTTAAATATTGTTATTATTATGCTCGTTCCTGACCCCGTCCTCTTCTTATTTCTGTGCACTCGACCGAGTTTATTCGCATCGATAATCTTCTTGTCTTTCTTATTTTAGCAATTTTTCTTCGTTAATTGTTATTAGCAAAAAATAGGTGCGGTTTTATTTATAATCGTGCTCGAAGGAAACGGAATATACTTGCACAATTTTAATTTTTATTGAAACGCTCAAAAGACTTTATTGGAGAGATTGTTTCTGCATTCGATTTTAATAGTCTCTCTAACGTTATTTATTATTTTATAAGAGGAAATTTATATCTAGGCATTTATACTGGACGTCAAAAGAGGCTACGCAGCGTATAGCCACTTCTCTGTTTGCTTTTTGTCATCCTTGCATACGTAGCAAAAAGCCCAGGACATAATATCAAGGTACACCGAGTTTATTATTATGGCTGTACATATAGGGGCAACTTTATAATTAATATTTATCTAATTATGTAAACTCATTATTTTCGTTAGCCATTATTGCGTTCTATTAATATATATATATATATATATATATATATATATATATATATATATATATATATATATGTGTGCTTTTATTAAAACATTAATATTGAAGGTAATTGCACGATAAAACCTCCTTACGATATACAACGTATACTATTTTACAAGTATACCAAAACTTTTTCCCGATAGAAGAATAATTATATTACGTATTAATTCGTTAAAATAGTATCTTGTACTTATATATGTGTTCATGATCTAGAGGCAAATTGAAATAAATTTTTTATTACGTTTCTTTCCTCCTTATCGATTATACGATAGAAATTTATGACATTTCTTGCGTTGATTCATCAACGCAACTATTGTTTTTGTTTAAATAATTTATGCATATCCGATGTAAAGATTATTATTATTAAGGATAATACTCTTTGCTCTAGGATATTGCATGATGAGGTATAATAAAGATAAACGCTTAGTGCGCAATGTAATCGCTTGATAAATTATTGTGGTAGACAGAAATCAGCTTTGATGCAGCTGATGAGCAGAGAATTTGCTCGTTGTTGCGGTACTGTAACATTGAATAATGAGAAGTTGCGGCTATTTTCACTGGTTAATTTTGATTGCACGATATATTAATATATTCTCTATATATTAATACATTCGATAAATATCGATTAATATTTATATATAAAATGAAATAATATAATTAAAATGATTATATTAAAATTTTTCAAGAAATTCGTTAAAACTTGACTTATTATTAATATCTTAATATCTATGCCGCGAATTCATTAAGATTTTATTTATCGACTACACTTAGTTATGTAAACGGAAAGTACTAACACACTTATTTTTCACGCGGATTTTGTTATCATAAAGAACAATTTATTAATTTTTATCGGTAACAATCTATATATAATATTTTTAATGTCTTGAGTAAATTAGGAAACGCAATTTGAAGAGATTTATTGGATTAACTCAGTTATTGGACGTGGATTTTATTTGCTTTACGACAGGTCGAAGTGTACCGTGGCATGAAACTTTTTGCGATTCGCTAACGATGATACGATGCGCCTGCTCACCGTTCGAAATGGTCAAAAGTTCGTAATTCGTCAATTAAATTTCACATTTTGCTCGGATCGGAGCTTTGCACGGCAAATATAAGGAACGAGTCGTCCTAATGAGAATGAATGCGAGTTTGTGTAATCCGGCATCGAGTACGCGAGTTTTCAAAATGCACCCTCATGCAAAAACAATTTTTAATCAACGTCTCCCGGTAGCTTCTTTTTTATTCTACGATCTTGAAAACGAGCGTAAAACAATCATTAATTATTAAGTCTTTGTTATAATAACGTGGAAGAGTTTTATTCTTTTATATGTGAAAATTAATCACATTTTTTTAAATTTCTGTATTATAACATTTTTGTAGCATTAATAGTTTTTTTTTTTTAAATTTATTAACATTTTGAAACACTATACAATTTTTTAAAGTTTCGCATGGTGTTTTGAGGGGGAATTCTTACATGTTTGAATGATCTCATAGCAAATTTTAAAAATTTTTTGGTGAATTAATCTACTTATCGCGAACAAACGAAGTGAGTGGAAAATCAGCAGTTTCTTGAGAGTAGCACGCGAAATAGTCTTCAGTAAATTCGCACATCACTTTGTCATCTGCACAAAGCCTTTTCTGTTTGATACAATTTCGTGATATCGCAGACTTCCATTCTTAGATGTTCATTTTCTCACTAGTGCTTACTCTTGAAACTCAGATACATTTATCGCGCACTACAAAGAAAAAGACCTAACATCGAAACGACGTTGTATTCGACATATTACATCGATATCAGATTGAGCAAAAAGATGAGTTAAACTAGAAAACAAAAATATATTTATAAGAACCTATCGAAAATATTGTTTATAAGTAATGAAAAAGATCCGTAATTTCGAGGATATTTGCCATTTCGTGAGGACAATCACGAAGATGTTTACATTATAGCGTTAAATAGTTTACAACAACTTTATGTCGAATGATTTTCCAACCACTTACTTTCTAAGTGCATTTTCTTGTAGTATGCGCTTGACGTCGCAACTCACGTACAGATCGATGCAAAAGAAATTGTTCCTCGCTGTTCGCTATTATGATGCAAAATTCACACTTACTTTTAACATCACGCCTTTTCTGCTTTCATCTCAAGATGGTAGTCGAAATAGGATTGGCGTGGCCGTAAACGAGAGCAATGTAGTTTTATCTTTTTTTATTTATATTATATTTCAATTTTAGGCATTTTATAAGCACATATGTTATTCGTTTCTTATACTGAAGTTTTATATTTAAAATTTGTATATTCTGGTGTGCATTTTTTTTTTTCATTTTTATAATACAGCGAGTACAACTTTAAAATTATATAAAGTGACATCGATATCTAGTAGTAAATTTTTGTCGTAAAAATCCTGAGAATATATCTCTCCGTTTTCTGACTTTCTTCAGGTATTCGTGAAAAGATGATTTACTACGGTTGAAAGACTTGGAGACTTGCCAGTAATAGCGGTGATTCGATCTGATAAAAATGGCGAAATGAAATTTAATATAATGCCTGGGCGGTGAAAGGGTGTGCAAGGAACCGAGTTTACATTAGGTAATGAAATCTATCTTTGATGCGCTTCGATTAAAACTCTGGATCAAACCTGCGAAGCTGTATATATATATATATATATATATATATATATATATATATATATATATATATTGGATTATGACGTCAGAGTCGAAAAATCACGCGCAAATTTTGCTTTTTTTCCTACAATGTATTTTACTTGGAAAATTAATAAATGATTGTAAAATTAATTAATTAATAGTCGAAAACCAAAAGTCCATGTAAAATAAATTACGCATATGTTTATTCATGAAGGAGAATCAAAATATATAAATTTACGACATATTTTATGGTTTTGTCGATGGTAAATGATGGAAAGAAAAGTATTCTGTTTGACATATATTGCCAGAGAATATTACGTGTGCTTTCTCGTTTTTGACGTCATAATCCACTTTGACTATAGTGGAGCTTTCAACCTTTTACATTCTTCTTTTTTCTTTTCTTCCTTCCGTCTATTTGTTAAATATAATGAGATAAAGTTTTCTCTTTTTTTATCAATGATCAAAGGCCCTTGATTTTATATGCTAATTTACATAAAGATATTTATGCAACTCAATAAACTTGTTCGGCACAGAGAATAATTATTTAGATATTATAGGATAAATGGATTGAATATATTATTATTAAGGATTATTATTAAGAGGAGTGATCCGGAAACAACAAAATTATATCTATGATACATACGCAAATTGGAAATTAATTTTTACAGAAATTTTGTAATATTTTATTTTATGAATTGTGATCTAAGATCTACCGGTGCGATTTGAAAGTTAAATTCTTCGCAAGAATTTTCCACAAGCGGTTTATCAAGTCCTACGATCTGGGAAACAGCGAGGGTGCGGGACTATTACCGGAAATCTTGAAGGGTAGGAAATAAATCGATGCGTATACACCGATATGTGTATATGATAAATCAATCATAACCTCTTCACAGAAAAATTGATGTGCTATCAGGCGATAACAATTATTTCTTTAATTTATATGTATATTTAAAATATGGAATTTTTTCATCTGACCGCTATTTCCATTAAATAAGAATAAATACACATTTTGAAACGTGTTAATGTATTAATATTTATGATGGAATTAATTGAAGTCCCTGGGGGATGCTTGAGCTTTAAAACATGAACAGATAACAACTTTCGTCCTCTTTTTAATTCCAATTTTTTATTTCAAGTTGATATTTCAAGTTGATTAGATTAATGAAAGTATTGTGTAAAATTAAATTATTGGAATTTAACGTTGGAAATTTGAAAGATGAGTAGTGATAAAAGCAATTTTTGTAATTCTTAAGAGAGAAAAATTAATGTTACATTTCGCAAAAATCAATGGCTAAAGACATTCAGTAGGTTGGTTTTACTCCCAATTTGAATGATAAATATTTTTTTCTTAAAATATTTATTAATGAAAATTTTACTGATAATGCATAAGTATTTGATATTGCTATACAATTAAAAAAGTTTCTAATTGCTCCTGCAATCTCGAGATGATTAAAAATAAATTTACAATCGTTGATAATTTACAAAACTATTTTTAAAAAACTATTTTTAAAAAATGTTTTTTTTTAATTATAATTAAATATCTCATAACAATGCTATGCATTGTTTGTGAACATTATATTTAACATATTTAACATATTTAACAATAAATTATTAAAATTCATTTAATTACACAGTAAAAAACATTTTGTATTTTTACTTTTTTAAAATCGGTCCTTGTTAAAATTTTTGTGTTAAATAATCTACATATTTATATGTAAATTTAACACATGTCTACTATGTTAACTGACCTTAACAAATATAAAATGTAAAAATATTAAAATGATTTAAGAAATGTGTTAAAATAACACAATTCATACGTTTATTCAATATGTTAAAATTTACACCAAAAAAATGTTGATTTTATTGGTTATAACAGGAGTGGAGATGATGACTTGTTATTATTCTTTGTGGCACAGTCTCGAATTTTGACGCGTCTCAACATGTTATTTTATCATAAAAATTATGTTAATTGTAACACACAATTAACTTCAAATTAAGATCAAGAGTACATTTTTTTTTGGTTGAAATATTAACATTGTGTCGGTGTTACTATTTAACACATCCATATTATGTTAAATTAACACAAAATTTTGAGTGGATCGTTTGAGACATGCGATTTATGTTAAATTCAACACATTTTTTCCAACAGTGTAGAATATGATATTTCTGGATTAATGTAACTTTACATATAAGATTTTACTTTTTTTTTCGATTCTATAATACAAAGAGATCGAGCTTTACATTCAGGATGTAATTATTTAATATACATTTGTAAATGTTTTGACTTAATTTAATTTTAATTTGATTCGTTATTAAAACATAATCATTAAAATTTTTAAAGAGAAATTTATCATGTGCACGTAAGAGATATCTATTTATATAATTCGTCGGAAATTTATCTTTCTAAAAATAGTACAGTGGCGTACGTGCATGATCTTTTTAAATACTACTTAAATACTACAAATACTTTTTAAATACATAAATTACTACATAAATTTTAAAGTTAAAACTAATTTTCTCTTGTTTTTTGACTGGATTACTCGTTTTTTTGACTGGACCGCTCGTTATTTTTTCCTAAGCAACCATGAATAATAGATACTTGATGAAATTATATTCTTCACTTTTGGTTGTGAAAAACAAAAAAATGAATTATTTGCTACAGATAAATCGTTGCGACAGTTTGAGAAATAGAATTACCGATTTTGATATGATCTATATCGGGATTATCGATCCATAGAAAATGGATGGAAGGCTATAGTAGAATCCGAGATAGTCGGTAGTACGATAATCCTTGACAAATTGCGAGCCATTACCAACGAGAGAGGACAATTCTCTTCCCTCGCCCCGGCTGAACATCTTTTCCATTTATACTTTTCCTTTAGTCTCCTCCCGCTCGGTGACCCAACTCGACTAAACTAACCGTCGTCATTTAGCGGGACAATCGGGTAAACGTCACGATTTCATTGCTCCCGGGGAATAAGTTTAGCCTTTTCGCTTTTACAGATGTCCCGCCCAGCACGCGACTGTTCGAGCAAATAGAACGGTAATCGTCGCGCGCATTCGTCAGCCGTGTTCACCGAAACGGCGAAAGAGATTGCGAAACATTGACTTTTTCGCGCAGCGCCGTACACCTACAATATCGATTTACATGTTTAAAATGTAAATTGATGTAAATAAACGCGTATTTGCATGAATATGTGAGAGTAGATTTTAATACGACTCCGTGCTGCTCGTGTTATTCACATCCGCGGGTCGGAAGACTCGGCGGCAAACATACACGGATGGGAAACGAATATTGACATCCGATTAATCATCGCTGTAGCAACAGTCGGTTCACGCCGATATCATCGTCACGGAGGAAAATCGCGATTTTAGAGCTCGTTTAGATCGCGCAAAACGTGACGTGACGATCCGCGCGTTTCGATGGACGAGGGCGCCTCACCGTTCGTTTTGGCCGATCGAGAGAATCGCTTGAGGCTTCGGATTAAGCCCGAAGGAATCCGAAACACGCTCCCAAGATATTCGCTTTCGAGCGGCCCATATATTTACATAATGTATACGAGATGCAAATTTAACTGCATCACCCGGCAGGCCTCCCCCCCCGTCTGCCTCGCGCAAAGTCGGAATTCAGCCGAGCGTCAGCGAGTAGCTTGCGAGGACCCGGCAAAATTTTCCGCGGAAATTTCCAAACGATCCGGTTCGCGAAACGATGTCCTTAAGCATGTCTGTCTTAAGTGCCAATTCGGTTGAAGCACGTCATTTCCCGATACGCGATATCGGGGTTAATTAGCATTATCTGTAATGTACCAAATGTGACAATTATGTACATTTATATATTTGTCACTTAAGTAGTAGAGATACTATTCTACATTTCGCTACTCTACATTTTCATAATAGTACTCGCCATTTAAATAATAGACGCTATTCTACATTTCACTACTGTTCTACATTTCCAGTAATAATAAGTTTTTATCATAATAATATTTGTCATGTAAGTGGTAGACGCTATTTTACGTTTTCACTATTGTTTTACATTTCTAGGAATAATAGTTTTCGTCATAATAGTATTTGTTATTCAAGTGGTAGATACTACTCTGCATTTCCAGTAATAATAGTACTGGATATTGCTATTAAGAGCTACTACTACTATATGATAATACCGTATGATAATAAATAAACTTGTAATAAATCGATATCCTTGAGCTGGCAAGTGCAGTTTAGCTTAAATAATGAAGCTGTAGGTGACATTTATAAGCTCCCGTCTTCTTTAAATAATAAGATAAGTAAATTTTTTTTTACTTCTTACACAATTTCAAATGTTTACTAGTATTAATTATAGTAAACGGGTTAATCAATATAATATGTATATTTAAAAAGACAAATAATCTAAATTTTGATTATATATTATTTACATAAAAAAATCAATGGAACTAATATTTGTTCTTTCCTTCAGAACTTTGAATCTTTCAGAATTCAATCTTTAAAAATGTTGATTCGTCTTTTTCTTTAATAAACATTAATATGGGGAAATTTCGAAGAGCATGTAAATTAATCTTAAGCACAATAGAAAGTAATAATGAGTGGAATGATAATCGGTTGGCTTACTTAAAAGTTAAAGCGTTAGAGGAATTGTTCATGTTAGCCTTACTTGTTGCGATTGTGTCTTTCATTTTTATTACATTCCCATTAATAATTATAACGCCGTAAACGTGTAAACAAATCTAGGCACGGCGTAAGCATATTTATTTCAATCCTATCTATCTATTCAGCGTTATCCTTCATTTGAATGTAAATATTAAATGTAAGTTTATTATTTTTTGTTCCTGCTACATTTCTTCCGTTCTCCCTGAAATGGAACGTAAACGCCTTGCAAAAACCTTTTTTTACATCGTACCAGCATCGAGCAACTTGAAACACTTGCAGATTGTGGACACAAGATTAAATATTCATCTTTTTGCTTCTCTCTCCCGCTTTTCCCGCTCCGATGCAGGCTTGAAGGTAAATTTACAACAGCTAAGAGACCAAATGGCTTTAATAAATTAGTGAGTGTGCACCTTAATATTAACATCACACCCGACCTGCAGACACATCCCCGACCCTTCTTATGCAAAATATCGCGAGCATGTGCGAATCGGTAATTAGCGAGAAACTGGAGTCCTAGTAAACCGACTAGTCTTATTGTTGTAAGTTCGATCACATTTGCATCTCTCCCTCAGCGCTCGTTGCCGCGGATGCTGCATCGCCCTTTCTCTCCCCCATCTCCCGTCTCTCCCTCTCCTCTCCCCTCCCCTTTCTCTTCCCCGCGTCACTGCATTATCCTATCGCGGTCTCTCCGTAGCGATCCTCCGGTAGCATCTTGCGTGTGAACGCACCTTCAGCAGCCCGGCTGCAGAAGGTGGGTAACGATCAACACGTAACCGAGATTCGCGCGTGCGCGTCCCCCATGACGTCATCAACGTACAGCCACGGCTCCGCGGGAGATTGAGGGAGGGGTGGCGGGGGGGGGGGAGAAGGGAAGGGGACGGTTTTGGATATCGTTTCTCGATATCTGCATGCCCTCGCGTGCGTCAGCGTGGACACGCCGACCGGCGTGATACGCATTGACACGCACGGGTACACTCGTCGAACGTGTCTCGCTTTTTATTCCCCCCCCTCCCCCCCCTGCATACCTTCGTCAGCGCGAAATGTTTTTTTTTTTCGTTCCCCCTCGATACATCTCGTTACTGTCGGCGCGACTCGGAAGGGACGGCGAATCTCCTTAAGTCCCTTTGACTTAAGAGACTTTAAGCACGTTTCACTCCCCGCCCCTTTTTTTGGATATACACTTTATTTTTCCTGCACAAAGAATTTTATATGAAAGGGATCGTGAAACGAATTGATGGTTCAATTTTACGAGACAGCGAATGTAGAGTCGAAACGGACAATGTTTTTGCTTTCATTCGGCCAGATGAAGTACGGAAAACGTAGACGATTTTATAGTTTAGAAACAAAATATAATTTACGACCGTGATAGAATAATTAGAATAATTAATTAACGAATAATCAGAAATATAAGTCAGAATGGTACACAATGGTATGATAAAACTGGAGCGAATATAATTAAACTAACAAATTGATATAAACGAGAAATATATATTAGTTTAGCATATTAGATATTAGTAACTTTTTCTTCCCTTCTGTCACAAAATGTATCGTTAAAAAACATATTTTGTACATTAGCTTAACGTTTGAATCACTGTTTATGGCTACTGATATTTCAGTCAGTTACTCTAGTTTTTTACGATCGTTAACTGTATCGTAGATAAAGATGATATTAACCACAGGTGTTCGCGTGATAATTATCTTAATTTATGAATCATACGACAATGGAAGCTCGACAACGATGGTCGTTACGTCAAGACCGAGTCAGGCCTGAACGCAATAAAAAAGAAAAAAAAAACGTACTGGATATAGACTGGTATAGACTGAAGTATAAGATTATTAATATATAATAGCCATATATAACAAAAAATATTGATAAATATTAATGTTGATGAGAATCGCAAAATTTTAATAATAAAATCTTACGCTTGTATTCTCGCGAGCACATGTTCTCTTTTCTCTATCAGAATATAATGTTTTTGACCTAATTTTCCGTAAGAGATGAAAATATTATAGTTACATTTTCAAAATTTGCGAGAACATAAAATTGGATAAAAAAATATTTCAATTCTCATTAAAGAATATTTTGCGCAGCAATTATTCTAGGAGATAGGTATTACATATCTATTACACACAATACAGCCGATGAAATTTTTTTTTTTTTATATGTCATTTCATGATAACTAAATTCTCCTGCAGAAGGATAATTGTTGAAAGGAAGGTCGGCGAGAATCACTTCTGTTATCCGGTTGGCAATTATCATGGCGAGCGCGACGGGAAACGAAGGAGTTTCCTGATTTGAAATCGCAATGATAGGCGCTCGCTGAGTAAGACGGTAATTGGAATTATCGAGCTTGTCTATCAATGACCGATAAAAATAAAGAGGAATAAAAATTACTGGATTGAAATAGCTTCTACGCACATAAAATTTTATAAGCTATGCTTTAAGTAAATTGCAATCAATTCAGTGTCATGCGATGATTTTAATTCGCAATTATATAATTGTTTAAACATTAAGCTGATAATTATAAATATAATATAAAAATAAAATAACATAATTCGTACATTTGTAGTAAAGGCCGATATCTAAATGATTAATAAGTATAATGCATGGTTACAATCATGAATTTACAAATAGAAAGCCTCTTAGTGTTTAGAGTTTACTCTAACGATCGGAGCCTTTGGTTTGAGCTTTTTCCATAAAAAAGGTCTCGGAGTTAATGAATTTTATCGTTTTAGGAGTTTATGTAAGATGTGAAGTTTACGGGCTGCAACGAAGTTTCGACAACAGCGTCATTTTCGACGCTGGTAACTTCGGTCGGAGACCGCGTGTTAAGCCGGCTAAACAAAGGCGGATAAAAGGCAGATGTATCTCGGGGAAGTTGGACCCGGTCGATAAACTTGCGCTAAATACGCCGGCGACGCGGATTATGCCTCGACAATTAGGAAGTTCCTACGGCACAAATGGAACTCTTGTTCGCGTTTAATGTCGAGGCGAGGCGAATCGCAGAGGTCAACGAGTTTGCCTCTCGAAGCGTCGCCAGGAAACACTGTTAGTAAAGTTACGCAAACAAGAATATAAGATGTATTTGAATTTTATATATATATATATATATATATATATATAAAATATACATACATGTATGTATGTATATATATATATATGTTTCGCATGGCAGCTCATTTCGGTGTAACTCTCCATTTC
Organism: Pogonomyrmex barbatus; assembly: GCF_055798465.1. Lineage (NCBI taxonomy): Eukaryota > Metazoa > Arthropoda > Insecta > Hymenoptera > Formicidae > Pogonomyrmex > Pogonomyrmex barbatus. The sequence goes on along the minus strand of NW_028297182.1, from coordinate 2,516,518 downwards.
AAGCTTATAAATTTTAGAGTTTAAGAACTCAAAGAACATGCTCGAAAGGACGACCAAGAGAGATAAAACTTTGTTTATTCAAGTATACTTAACTACGTCTCGCAATTCAATTTGAAAAATATTGATTCACTCAAGTTTTATTTGTAATGATTGAAGTTAATCTTGAATTCTGAAGAACTTTTTTATATTTCTTATCATTATTTCATTGCTCACGTATCACTTTACATGATCATTTAGAAAAATAACTAACATAAGTTTAATCTTTTTACATATATGCTTTTTTTTTTACTTTTGCTCATTTTAATACGATTTTTCAATAATACTTGACTCTTTAAATTTTTATAAATTTTTGTTTAATTAGCATTTATATATATTTTTTACATATCTTAATTTAAATTATTTTATTTTTTTTTTTATATTTTTGAATTTTAATATTTTCTGAATGCTTTCTACTAATAATATCATATTAATTTGACGTTATCTGTGCTTAGAAAATTTTCTACTTTACATTTCTTTTATAGTTTTGTCGAATAACTTAATCAGAAGATGCAAAAGGTTATAGTTTATTATTCGTAATTGAAGCGAAAAGAATTAACGATCTCTGAAATGTCATTTCTCCTTTTTGTAGAGATTAGAGACAATGGAGATTTCTTCGAGGAATCCGATGGTTCCTCTAACAAAAAACGTACGATTTTTGTATTTGTGACTGTGATTTTTCCAGTATTTCCGATATTAATATTTTTCTCGTTTCCGTGCTTCGCTTAGGATCGATTACGATGCAACGTACATTCAGAGTGGATAGATCTCAGTAGAGAAATCTCCCTGTTTTTCATTCGTTGTCTCGCATCCGCGATACCTTTGTCATGCACTCTTTGTACTCTTTATACCAACCGGTTTTACGGTATAAGAAGATTAAACTTTATCAGTGTCTATTCTGTTACGAGTATAACGATGGGGGCACATCAAAAAATCACCCCCCCCCCCTTTTTTTTTCTTCATTATCCATATAGTATATTACAGTATTCGTCTCTCGATATCTCAATTTTTGTCGACGAAATATAAGTTTCTCTTATCTTAGTTAGGCTTGTCGAGTAGATTGGTTTCGTTCGACAGACCGCGATCGGCTGGGAATGTCCTTTGCCTATCTATCAGTGAGCAGGGAGTGGACGAATGTCAACAGGCCTCGCCCTCGGTGGGGCAAACACTGTTCAAGGCTTTGCCTTGCTCCAGCTTCTGAGCGTCTAACCGCGAGCTTGTTTGATTAGAGACCCGTTAACGCTACTATCTGACGCGAGCATTGCTCCGCTAATATTAAAGTTCGAAGGTTAAGCAATAGCCTCCTCACGCCTCCGAGGGGAGGCTAGTGCCTTATTTCTGCCCGCCACGGACGGCGCGTCTCGATTTATTAAGTTTATTAATATCGCGTGCGCCAGTTTATGGTGCGATGAGGTAGGTCGTGTCCGTTCCGCTTAAGATTTCATTCCCTCGCGTCCGGGATCGCGCGTCGAGAGCAGCTCGAGCAACTTAGCCGAAGAATAGAGGATATCCCCTTCCTCGGGGGGAGGGGGGGGGGAGGTGGAGGTGCGCGCACACTTTTGCGCGGCTCGTTTACATTAACCGATTGCCACCTGGCTGGCAAGATTCACTTGATTCCGGCTTTCGATTCTCTCGACCGTGGCGCCCCTATATATCTACGCTCCCTTATCGATCTTGTAATTTCTCCGCATTTAATCGGACTGAATTTGTAATAATCGACCGTCGCGACATCGATTATTTTTCGTCTAGGAAACGGAGGGCCGTCGTTACATCGAATCTATTTGGAATCTGCAAATTGAACGTAGGTCGTTTCGTTGAATAGGAAATGGAGAGTATCTTATCAGTTCCCCAGTTTGAAAGATCCTCTTTCCTCTCGTTACGTGGCTTTTCCTCTCTTTCTCTCTCTTTTTTTTTCTCACGTCATCGCCGAAACATTTTGTTAATCGACCGCCGGGGGATGTCGTCACCCCCTGTAAACTCGTAAACCCGACGGTGCTTGACGGTGTTCTCGCAAAGTACTCTTAAGAGCATTCAACTTTTCACAACGGGTATCGGCAACTCCAGGTGTAAGTTGCCACTCGACTTATCCAACCGCTTTTCTCCCCCTCCCCTCTCATCCTTTTCTCTCTTTCTCTCTTGCTATTTTTCCCGCTCTCTTTGCCGTGGGCCGTTTAGCGCGAAATGTAGTTGACCATCAAATATGAGTGTTGAGTTACCGAGCACTATCATCTCGAGTGTTAGCACTTTTTTTTTCCTCTTTAATAACGTGTGATACGATTGGAGGGATAGGCGAAATTTTCGTGCTGATTTTGCAGTTGATGCGCCTAATCAATAATACAGATGTCATTTAACAACCAGTGTACGGATTATTTACGTTGGATTATTTGGACAATTTGGACAGATTCGAAAAATTTAATTGCGTAAAGGCGCGTAAAGGCGCGAAATCACGCGGGAGTTCGCAGGACGAGTGGTGGGTATCATTACGATTTTAACGCGGTCATTCTTTTGAAACAATCAAAAATTGAAAAGCGATACGTCGCAAATTAGAAGAGACACAAATAGAAGACAGGGCGCAAATAGTCGTAGCGCTAATTTGCTCATCGCAGGTGTCGAAAAGAAAGGGGAACGTGAAACAATTGCCTGTGGATATTATATCGCGACGGATAAATTTATGAGTTTATACTAGGTTTGAATAACTGGTATAGATATATATATATATATATATATATATATATATCTCCTTTATCCAATTTATTTATTATGCCACGTGCGTGTTGAAATGCGATGAAGATTTATCGGCTTAGTGATTCGCCTCAGATTACAGGACTCTATCTTTTTTTTTTTTTCTTCTAATAATCCCTCATTGATTTATTATGGAGAACAATAACGTATCATTTGCAAAGATTTATTTTTTATTTTACATCTTTTTTATTATGGATACAAGTATATTATCAAAAACTTTATTATTATATAATGTGAAATGCATCTAAAAAAAAAATCATGGTTTTTAAAAATAAAATATTTACTACTAGAATAATTATTTTTAAAATTTGTAATGACACGAATTTTTTATACGCAGAAATAAGAAAAAAATATTTTAATAATAACAACTTTTAAGTTGTATGAGATTCTTATTAATGATTTATATGTAATACATTGCGATGTAAAATAAAATAATTTAATCATAAAAATGTAATTTTGTATATTTAATTTCCTTTTTTTTTTTTAATTTGTATTCGGATACTCAATATTTTTGAATTCTTTCAGAAGAGATTAAAGAGGTCTATGAATCAATATGTCGCTTTTTATATTTTTTATACTTTTATATATCTATTGAACATTTAATCCTTGGCTTGGTATTGTTGTATATCGGAAAAAATAACATAGATTTCGAACAATTCCATCTTAAATGACAGATACATCATTATATTTACTAGTTCTCTTCAATGCTTTCTGTATCACGATCTGTCATAACATACAAACTTGTTAGGCATATCCGTCATGGTACGCATTTGATACACAACTGATTCATTAATCACATACATTACTTTCATTAATTTTAGTGATTTATCGATCATATGATAATTACAACAATAATTGTCAAGATTTGATATTGTTTTCTTTTTTTTTTTTTCTGAATCTATATATATGACTTTTATCTAGTTATCTAGTTATTATCTATTATCTAGTTATTATATTTATATTAGTCATGAATAATCGCAGAGAATAATCTTTAATTTAATCTATATCCATCTCTGAAGAAGATAGCGAAAATGTTCACTTTACCTTACTCTCTGAGAAACGAATAGGACAAAGGCGTATCAAAGGCTTGAGAGCTGTATTTTCTTTTGTAATGATGTTCTCAAACAATGTAAACGATACTTGAAAAGTTGATAGATTAAGATACTATTATACCATACACATCGCATACAATATTCATTAATAATATTACGTAATAATGTTGCGCAAAATCGCATTTCGAGTTACACGAATCGTACTAATACGTGTTAGCGGTAAACCTGGTTAACTAAATTTTCCATGTCACTCTCTGCGGTAGGTAGAACTATTAATGCTAGGCAGGGCTAGCGTGTCGCTAATCCAGAATTAGTTAGCCCCGATATCAACGTAACGAAATTATAAAGATGCTCTTACGTTCACGGGTTCACGTGATTCTAACAAGAATGAGATAATCTTCATTTAGAAAGACGTTGTCAATTTTCTGAATAAAACTTTTGGATAAATATCATCATTGATATTTTATCAGAAAATTTAAAACCTTTTCAATTGTGACTCATAATGGAAAAAGGTGTATGATATTTTAATTAAAATCTAAAATGTCAAAATGTTACAAAGGTTGTGTGCGCAATATGATGAATCTTCAGTTTCTCAATGTGATTTATTTCTCTCTATTTTAATATTAGAAATAGAAAATATTTTATGTTTTAAGTTGAGTGTGTATTTAAAAAGTATGTCCCAGATTGCGAGTTAATTTTATACATATTTGAAGTGTTCAATTTATAGTATCGCAGCTTTAGAATATAATCAACAATGTAAGTATATACATATCGACATTCAATGTAATCACCTATTCTTATTTCAAATTAATACGACCTATAATTCTTTATTACTGCAATTCGTATTTTTAGCAGTTTAAATTCTTTTTTAGAATTTAATAAAAAAAATATACTTATGCTTTTTATATCCAATAATAAAATATAGAATATTTTTAAGCTCGATATATAAAACGATATTCGATATATATATATATATATATATGTGTATTTAAATATTATATATTATATATATATATATAAAATACTTAAATACTTGCGAATATAAAATCGACAAATTGATAACTTATTTTTTTAATAAAACATGGTTTTATTAAAACATGGTTGTTTTTTAAGTATCTCTTTTATAAGGATTACATGAAAAATGCATTATTAACACAAGAGAATAATAAATACAATGATCGATTTCTTAAAAGACGATATTGTATTATTCATTTCTTTTCAAGATTTACTTCTACCATGCCGTTTACTTTATCAAAATAAAGTTTGCTTTCTAGGCCTTTGAAAAGTACTTTGTGAGATTGCGTTTTAATCAATATGTAAATTGTGATTCGTAAACTTTGTGAATGTATGTAGTCAATTTTTATATACCTAATCGCATTATCTTTTATCCCTTATCCGTGGAATTTGGGACAGACGAGTCTTTTGCTTGTTTTCCTTTGTGTGCGGATAATCTCTTGAAAGTATACGGGAAACGTCAAACATATGTTCATAACATGTTTCACGACGCGCGCGGTGTTACATGAATAGAAAATATCGATGCTAGGGGCAAGTTATAAGTCGACGATATATCGCAATTCCATCGTTTCCATGGTATATCTGCCAAATCCTCGACACGGCGCGACGGTTTCTCGGCAGGGAATATCGGTAGATGCATTGACAAATTGCATCGATAAACTGTGTTCAAAGTCAAAAACGGATGTAGGAGGCGTTTCGCATCTTTTTGTTGAAAAATCGTTGAAATGTTGCATCAAAATTTCAACGTATTTCTCTTAAAAGTCAGAATTAATCCGATCCTTTTTATTAATAGATTTGCAATAAAATCGTGCTCGCGTTTGTTTTTCTTTCTTTTTTTTTTTTTGTTCGCCGTTATTTCCTTGCCGATGCACGCGATAATTGTTTCTGCATTTTCGCCGCTCTGTAAACGGGCGAGATGTGCCCGCACAACCTGATCGTGCTCTCAGAAATTGATAAACGCGGTCCATTCGATCGAAAGCGAATTTACATTTCCGCGCCTCAAAAATTCTCAGCCAGAACAGCAAACTATTAAGCGCGGCAGATATGCAAATGGAAGATGGGTAAACTCGATTAAAATTTACATACAGTTCTTTTTTGTGTGAGCGTTTACGAAGGAAACAAACGTAACAAAAGGAATAATTGAGAATTGACGTTTATTAATAATTTTATACGAAATATACAATTATCATTCACACCATATTTTAAACACACACACACACGCACGCACGCACGCACGCGCGCACACACACACACACACACACACACACACACATACACACATGCATATGTATATTTATTTTAATCAAATGCATATTCATTCATCATATGCACAGAAGAAAGATGATTTACAAAGAATAGATTCGGGTGTGGTCATTCGCCAACAATACCACACCCACATCTGTGTTGTAGCGGGATCGTCAGATAAATAATTAGGCGCGTGGTTAATATCGATCCGGAAAAAATTGAATTATTTGCGTGGCCAAGTAGCGTGAGCTTCCAACATTCGCTTTATTAAATGGAATTCTTATATTATTATGCGCAGATATACAGCACGTAGCCTTATCTCGCGGCGACCTATTAGCAGTTAGCCCCCCACTTTTAGAAATAACTTATTTTGAGAGTTGTGCTGAATTGTGCTACATTGTGCTCGAATTTTAAAACCGTAATGTGAAAAATGTCATAAAAAATGAAAAAAAACGACATTTTAAGTTTAAGCCCCCCCACTTTGCGATTTTCTCGATTGTGCTAGGTTGTGCTAACATTGTACCAAAATATTATCTTTAAAAAATAATAACAATAGAAGTTATGATAAAAAATAGAAAAAAAAATATATAAATGATATTTATTCTTGTCTCAGTTATCTAAAGAGCATACAAATGCATATCTAACATACTCACTTAACACAAGTCGGCACAACTGTCGGTTTCGTCAGCACAACGACATGAAGGGAAAAATGCGTGCGCGAAGGGTCGCGTTCAAGAGTAAAGTGCCCTTCATATCGTTGTGCTGACGAAATCGACGGTTGTAACGACTTGTGCTAAGCGAATATAATATGTTAGATATGCATTTGTATGCTCTTTAGATGACTGATACAAGAATAAATGTCATTTATATATTTTTTTTCTAAAATCTATTTTTTATCATAACTTCTATTGTTATTATTTTTTAAAGATAATATTTTGGCACAATGTTAGGACAATCTAGCACAACCTAGCATAATCGAGAAAATTAAAAAAATCGCAAAGGGGGAGGGCCAGCCTAAAATGTCGTTTTGTTTCATTTTTTATGACATTTTTCACATTACGATTTTAAAATTCGAGCACAATGTAGCACAAATCTAGCACAATTCGGCACAATTCTCAAAATAAGTTATTTCTAAAAGCGGGGGGGCTAACTTTTAATAGGTCTCACGGCGAGAGGTCGAAGATATCGTCGAGGATAATATACAGCCGCATACATCGATACCGCGTCCCCTTTCAAATACATCGTGAATCATAAATGTAGAAAGAGAGCCTACGACATCAAGGATGCTATCTCATCTTTCTTCTTTTCCGCAAGACGATACATCTAGATATTATTCCGCTTGTACCTGCACGATTGAAACAGGAGGTGGATAGTCTGTCTCGAAAATATATCCCGGTATTCCGCAAATCCAATAGTGGGATTACTTCAGTTATTCATGAAGCTTCGCGATTTCTTATATAAAATAATCAGATTATAAAAAAAAAATTATAGACAAAAGAATTTCTTAAATTATATTTTCAACCTTGGCTTCAGTATTCTTACGTATTGTTATTATTATTATTATTATTTTATTATTATAATCCGTTTAATTAAGCGTCTTAATCCTAACCTGCCTAACCTAAATTCGAATCCAAATTGAATAGCGTTGTTTCTTTGGGCTCTTCGAGGCTGTTTATGTGACGAAATCCAAAATCCGAAATACAGAAGTCTCGCGCCGACGTTTTATTACACGGCGATTATTCGGTTGAAATCGGTCTTGCCGTGAGAGAGGTAGAGTGACTATTCTCTCGCCGGTCACCCTCGGGTTTGGTGGATCGGGGTAAAAGGGCGAGGAAAGGGTGGCGAACGGGGGTATGGCACGCGGCGGTGGAAGAGGGAAGCATAGCGCAGGGTACGAAGTATATGGGAGAGCGAATGGAGCGTTCGAATGGATGCGGGGGCTCTTCGCTTCGCGGGCCGATATCGACCCGGTCGCCACCGAGCCATGCTAAAAGAAAAGCTAAGGTCGCGGTTACGACCGTCCGCAAACAAACGCGACGCTACGCTCGTAAATCTCGCGCGGCTCGTAATTCTCGCTCGTCCGAGCCCGGCGAGATATTTCACGAGTGATTAGAAAATAAAGCGGAAGCTTTTTTCCGCGGCGCTTCTGAGGACAGCTCGCGTCCGCTTTATATAGTTTTCGTTTCTCCCGAAAGGGTTTGTTAAATCTTTATCGAGAAATTATAAAAGAACAAGTACAAAGTAGCTAGCTGTCTTTCTTTCCGATCGGATACCGAAGTTTAAATTGAGAAAAGCAACAGCTGTTTCAACGTTGAGGCATTACTTAGTTACGGAGTTATTTAACTTCGAAAATTACACGATTATGGCCAATTAAACCTCAAGAATGGGAAATAAGTAACAGAACCTTGTTTTCCGGCTAAAATTTATAATCAGTTTTATGTTAACATAGTTTTAAAATAAAGTGCAATTGTCAAGCAGACGTTAGAATATCAAAAGTTGGAAACTTGTGACGCACAATGGTCGCGTGCGCCGAACTTTCGCGAAAGATTGACAATGTACCGCATATTCATTATTATAATTGAAAAGGACATTTTGATGGTTACGACACAACTCTGTCGATCAAACGTGACTTCCGTATATAATTTAAAATGGACGGAAAATATTTTCTCAAGGTCCAAAAAGTAGCTCGAATTTTTCGTATTATCTGCAATTTTTTTTTAAATGAATATCTAGCAACTGTTGAAAACTGCTCTCGAGTTTTTCGTATTTCCTGGAAATGAAAACATCTGGAAAAACTTTTATCACGCAGGGATGGCAGCAGGTCCTCCGAGAGTTCATCATAAATTTTTTAACTGAGGCACCTTCTAAAATTCCCCCGTACAATCTGATTAGCGAAGGCAGCGATGTGGAGATTTTTTTTTTATCCGTTAAAAGCTCTTAGTTGGGATGGTAAATTCGTGCTGTTTTCGCGAATCGAGCAACAAATGGATCTCTCTATAATTTCTTTTGGGCTGCGTGATATGTGACAGAGAAGAAACGGGGATTCGCAGCGAAGCAGGAAGGTGTACTTTATCACAATGAAACCGCGGCACGAACGGAAATGGATTCCGGCGATTACGAGGCTCTAGTTAGTGGTTGCTGCAACCGCCTACTCACCTAATTCTGCCCTGTAATTATAGTCGATTAGCCACAGACAGGATATTGTCTCATTTCCCTAAATCAAAAATTTATGAGAACGTGAATTACAAAGAAATTTTTTCCATTTCCTTTTATTTGTTTGCACATTACGTGAATTTTATGTTATTCAACGGACATATATATTTTTTTGTTTATATTTTATTTTATCCTTAATTAATCGCGTGGGACGTGGTGTGCGTGTAAACCTACACCTATGAATAGATTGCGGTGATCTAATCTGACAGGCGACTTTAATCGAACGCGGCTTATTTAATACGCAAAGTTTTAAATAGATTACTTTCTGTTAATATATTTTTCAACACGCAGTTCAAACATATTCAACATGTTCTTTTTCTTTTAATACAAATATAAAAAAAAAAAAACATATAAACAATCGAAATTTTTTATTTTCGCCAAAAAAGATTTCTCTTCTTAATACGTGACGCCAATCAAACTTGTCGACCTTCAGACTTTTCTTCAGAATCTCCCTCTTGTTGTTCAGCAGGCTGTCTCAATCAAAGTCTACGCGATTGGCCTGAAAGCGAGCCATTGGTTGACAGTCGAAAAAAGTTAGAGGGAAAGACAGAGCGTCGGATACGTGAAACGTATCGGTCCATTGGCCACCGACAGCGAACTCGCATGTTTTTGTCCTAAGGCAGAGCTTTCTTCCTGTTACGTGCCCCTGTAACCATCCCTCTCGAGCCATTCTCCGTGCCGAACGCTCCCCAGTTTATTCCCGATAGCGTCATCCAATCCTGTTCACGCCCGACCACTCCGTTCTCTTGCACACAAAAGGAACCCGCGTGGTCGATGCTGGAATCCACATCGTATGTAACATATGCCCGCGTAGAAAGGATAGACGACGGGGAATCAAACAAATGAACTGCGACCAGAAAGGGATTACATGCTCGAAAGCGACGTGTGCATGCAAACATATATTTATTTAACGTTCCAGTAGCGCGCAAGCTTAAATTTAAGGGAATTGATCGCACGGATGACAGCAGTTATCTGAAAATTGCATTCTGTCATCAGAAGATATTTTATTGCCGTCTCGTAAAATTCTAAGATTTTAATTATGATGATGCATACAATTGAATATATATATATATATATATATATATATATATATATATATATATAAAACATTAACGTGACATTTGTGTATACTCAATGCAATGAGAAGGAACGAAAATAAATTTCAGTTTATTCACTATTTTATCTAATTATCGGAGGATTTTTTTTATCTAACGCAACATTATTATAATACAGATGATTTACGAGTCAACAATAGAGCTATCCGAATGATAGACAGTAAAATGACGTCATTATTTGTTGCATCCTAATTAATGAAACTGATGAGAGCTAGCGAGGAGGAGTACAAGGATGTGACAGAGAAGAGCTTTGCGATATAAAATTACTTGTATAACAAGATTAACAAAATTACTGATTACCCGCGTGCCTCATTTTGTGATCATAAAGCGGTACTTTTCGCGGAAATGCGATAATATGTGCTTTAATGCACAAGATAATTTTGTTCCTCGCACCGAAAAAAAATTATTCTTGAATCAATATATATATATTGATTATATATATATATATATATATATATTGCGCGCGCGCGCGCGCGTGTGTGTGTGTGTGTATGTGTGTATGTAAGTAAAAGTATTATAATCTTCTTAAAATAATTTTAGTCTTGATTTGATTGAATTTAATGCAAATATAGTTATTTTCATATATAAATACGGTGACCATAGGTCTTTTATTTCAAATAGCTGTTCTTTAAATTGATTTATTTTCTGAAAACTCAATTTTGTCCTTTATTTTAACCTTTTGTTCCTTATTTGTTTTTTATTTTACGGAAAATTCTTTTTCAATTAGAATGTCTAATGACAAAATGTCATAATGAAAAATTTTTTTAAAATAAAACATAAATATAATTTGTCTTGTGTTAATTATATTTTTAATTTTTTTTTAATTAAAATTCAGATCAGATCCATTTTTATTTTTTAATGTTTCAAATCTATTATTTCAAATTTAAATCAAGGATTTGTTCCAATCATAATCGAACCAATTTCAAATTATATTATATCAGAAAATTGCATCTCATTTTAGTATAAAATGCGCGAGAAAATTTCGTAACGCACAGATTCCTGACAAATCCTCACAAATTTCGAAATATGTGGGAACACAGTTTCAAATGTGTCCCTACACATTTCAGTTTCTACATATTTCAATTTAATATTCTTGCTTATATACGTATATTATAATATATCTATATATATATATAAAAACAAGAATATAATATTTCCCTTAAGACTAATTTTTTTTTCTGTGCGTTCGTCAAAGTACAAAGAGACAAAGTACAAAGGCAGACGAACGCGTCGAAGTGTCGGTGGGACGATTCTACATACAGCTTCGTTCAAGCGTGCCGTTACGAGAGGCGGCAAGTATTCCGCGAGTATTCCGCATACGTATACGTGCGGAAGAAACGTTACCGCGATCTCGTCGCGGTAACCGTTATCGTTACCGTGAAAGCGTTCTACGGAGGACACACAGCTAATTCCGGGAGACATTCGGCTGACTGGATGCATTATTCGTGCGAACTTCTCCACGCGCGAGACCGCGACAGCCGGCGGTGTTCTACGGAGATTTCGGAAGTCGAGGTACGCGATGCCGGGCCGAGAGAGAATGGAAATTGGGAACAGATGTTGGCGGGTGTTCCAGGCGACAGTGTAATTTCGTCATTTAACCATTCTCCAGATCTCTATAATAATTTTCACGTACGCTCATCCGGAGTTTTAGCCGGGCGGACTCTAACAGCGATATTCATAACTGAAAACCGACCGAATAATTTATTAGGACGAGATAAAATTTATAGGACGATGGCGAACGCGAAAGTTTCATCGAGTTCAGCGGCGTTCGGCTGCCGAAGACGGTGATCAAGAGTTATAAATAGGGACGGTACAAAGGTCCGATTAATAAATATTTCCAACGCTCCGCTGCTCGGCGAGATATATATTTTTTTACAAAAGAGGAAAGAGCAAAGGAGACTCCCCGCAGTACTTTCCGCAGAAAGGCAGGCGGAGACATTTCTTTGATATCGCCGTCAATAATAGTAGCAATAGATATCTACAATAACAGTAGGTGGTAGCTACGAGAAATATCGGAAGCTACCTATAATGGGATGGGACTTAAATTTCCGGCATTTTCTCGAGAGTTCGCCTTGGGAACATGAAAGCGAATCTGAAAATCATTCGATTTATCTGGAGTAACGTTCGCCGAGACGTATATATACGTATATGTGACGCAGGAATGAGGTGTATTTGTCGACATCGAAGAGGTTTATATAAGACTCAATATGCATCTTCTTAATAAAATAAAAAATTTCTTAATAAAATATCTTTCCAAATTGACAAAACACATGAGCAATTTAAATAACTCCCTTTTTCATTGTTCATTTCATACTCATGACGTTTGCTATCATTATTTCGGACGGGGGATAAATTTTTAAATAACAATCATAACTACGTGACAATAACGTTTAATCATTTAAAAAGACATCTTAATTTATTCAAGCTCTTTTATGAATAGTTTTAAATATTTTTTTACAGGAAGCTTTTACGCTGTTTCGCGCTAGCTTTATCCTTTACGTTTTTCGCAATTAATTTTATTTATCTCTGCAATTTTTGATGTAACATTTTTCCATTGTGACGCAAAACAAATATTGAAAAATAAATACATGTTTTTGGCAGTTAAATCAATGCGTCAAAGCGCGATGGAACATCAATTATTTGAATTCGCAATTCGTTTTAAACGTAGCCGACTGCTATTTTCCATTCGTCTCTCTTATCTATTATCTCTCTCTCTCATCCAAACGATTAACTTTCTACGTTTCTCTCTCTCTCTCTCTCTCTCTCTCTCTCTCTCTCTCTCTCTTTTCTTTTTCCTCTTCTAAACCCCTGTATTTTCTCCATATGTTTCGATATTCAGGTAATATGACAATGCAGAATTATATATAAAGAAAAAGACTGCTAGGTTTGGGTCGATCTTATAATACGTTATCTAAAAATAGTACGATGTAAACAGTAGCCTTTAATCGGAGGAAAATGGTTACGTTAGGAACGCCCACTACTAATGAAATTAAATTGCATCCGTGGCGGAGGAAATGCGGCGGGGAACTTGGTGGGGGTGGAGTGGTAAAGAGAAGGGTGATAATGTGGTTGCAAAATCATCGGCGCAGTCGACGCGAGCGGCAAATTAATTTTCCTGAATTATGCATGGACAATTCTATTGCGATCTGGCGCACGAGTTTCGACATTTGCAGTACCATTGGTATTACCATTTGCATGCGCGAATATACGTCAATTACAGTGATAATTTTTGTTCAAGCGGTACGATTGATATTTATTGGTGAAATGGGGAACCGAAATATCTACGATCTAAGGCAATTACGTTATCATCCGCTTTCGAATCGTATCACCGACGAAGTCTCGCTGGAAGAAAAGGTAGAAGAGAGAAAAACACTTATAAACTGGTTTATTTTCAATCGCGTTATAACACTTCCTACTCGTACTATCTCAGCGTCTCGATAACAACTGATGATATAATTAAGCGAAAATGGAAGAATATATCCCTTGTTATTGGAGTAACTGGTGGTAGTTAATTACGTGACAATTTATTTTTAAAATGTATTTAAAATGTTAGAAGATTTCTCTAAGTTATTAAAAAAACATGAACGAAAGATTTTTTTTTTTACTTATGTTGCCTTTTGAATAATAGAATTGATTACGTGTGTGCATGCAATTAGAAAATTACGATAGCAGTCCGTGAAGCGGAATACGTTGGCGACAGCCAACTGCTTCAATGATGTTTGATAAAAATGAAAACAAAACGAGAGATCGTAATGGAATGGTATAGTATCGTCGTCCGTCTCTGATCGTAACGCAAGCCTTCGACGTGAATTGTATTTCCAGCAGCGTAATGTCATATCGAGCCTCTTTTCTGCGAGAACTGTAAGAAACAGCGAGACTAGAGTGAGTATAAAAGCCTGGTTTATTCGATCAGAGATACCTCTCGCTAATTTCCTGTTCATTCGTCGCGTCTCGAGTTATTGTCTTCGTGATTTCGGCACTGGACGACATTCTCGTTCTATTCTGACGTTGTTTAAACGCGAAGCGATCGACGTTTGTCGCGCGAAAATAATGGGACCAAGATTTTTTAATGCGAACAGAATGATTTTTTTTACATTTCTCATTACTTTAGTCTAACGTGAATGTTATCGATCATCGTTTGATTTTAAATTTGGTGCAAAATGTTATTTTTGATTTTTTATTTTAAATTTGATGCAAAAATGTTATTTTTTTGTCAAAAAAATCTATTCTTTTTCCTCAATTGTAAAATTATAAAATTTGATTTTTTTTTTAAATTCGATTTATGTATACGTGATTTTTCGAAATCAATTTATGCTTTATGCTTCTTGACAGAAAAAAGACCTTTCTCTCTCTCTCCTATTCTCCCTCGTTTTGAACTACACGTTTCGTAGGGCGTGTCAGCCGAATTTGTCGAATGAAGGGCGGCTGATGTAATCTTATGAGTAGGTTCTACCAGCATTCTGGCGAAATTTGAAGTTATGACATTGTTTCAACGACGGTGGAGCGTAAAAATCGCCGTCCGCCACAAAATTCTTTCGGTCGCGTTATGTCCATCCCGTGCTCTTTTACCCCCGGGGCGTCCATTATGCTGCAAGTTCAACGAATTATTCGGCGAACAAATAGCCACCCTTTCTCATTCTCATACTTTCATTTCCGTCCCTCCGGTTCTCTTCCATCCGTGTTCCGAATTTAGCGCTAAATGCGGATGTCCCATTCTCACCCCCCATTGACGTTGAACGCATTTATCATGTTACACAAATAAGACACAGATTCAGATGGGTTGGAGGGGGGATGGGGGATACGTATGACGTTAACAGGAGTGAACATGCAACTTTTCTCTAATAATACGGTCATTTTTAACCTCGTATGCAATCTGACATCGTATTTTAATTGCAATAACGTACGCTGTAATTTATTTACATTTATTTATAATTATACTGAGTCATAATATAGTGACAACGTAGTAAAATTTTAGACTGGATTGTACATAAAACGACGTCTTTTCCTTAGTGCATAAGTAAATAACTGTATAATGGTTCCTCTTTAATTTTCTTTTTTTACGAGCACTTTTACACTCCCATTCTTCAGGAAGTCATTTTTTTCTTCTCATTCTACTCGTTAACTCTATAAAGATTGAAGAGGATGCAGATTTAAATAAAGATCAAATTAATTGAAATTTTTTTTAACACAGATATACAACTTGATTGAAATGAGATGTTATTATTCGTTTACCGTAAAAGTAATAAAAAAATTTTAACAATTTTATTTTTTACGCTTAATTTATGAAACAAATCAGCCTATTAACATTTGGACGAATGAAATAATATTAATTTTTGTGAATAGGGATAAATTAATTATCGTCCAATTTTCTAAGAATCGATAATTATTAAATGTTCACGCGGATCATGATTACGATTATGTGAACAGTATTTGTCTAAGAAGAAATCAATAGGTTTCTTCAATATTCAAACGTTGTTGAGGGAGTTGACGTGGCATTACAAATTACATCATGCTAACGCTTTTGTGGCTCAAGTGGCACTTCGTTGCTTAATCCAAGGGCAGTACCGCGATCAAAGGGCCGGTTTTGCACTCAATGGTTTTCGCCGCACATAAATCTTGCCGTTTGTTCACCCGACCATGGAATCACACAAGGAAGGTCAGAGGTTAAAGTAATCGCTGATTGCCGCTAGTCACCGCGATATCCGTCTTCTTTCCCTTACATTGCGACAATTGTAACCGAAGGATTTGGAACAAATCGGGCATTCTACGAGTGGTGTAAGCGTATAACATTGGCAACCGATTTTTACCGTAAAATGGAAAATTTTGGATAATTTCTGAATATAAGAATAATATATATATATATGTGTGTGTGTGTGTAACGTAAACTCGATTGTTTTATTAAGACAAAAAAATGAAGATGACTAAAGCCAATTATTTGGAATTATTGAAGATGACTATTTTTCAATTTGCTATTCTTCAATATGTTAAAGATATAACATTTTAAATTCTATGATCAAATTAAGAAAGATAGTACTAGTTTATTTTTAAATTGATTCCTTGAGAAGGATCGTGCAGCTTTAAACATATCAAATATTTAAATAATATAAAATACAATGACAGAAAATTTTTTAAGCCTTTGTTACGCTCTTCGAAAGCTGCTCTTAATTAATTGAAAGTATGAATATCAATTATGCCAAAATAAAAATTTGTTTTTAATTACTCATTTCTAAATCAGAAGTTTGAAACTGAATACAAAATAAAAGTCTTTATTGAAACATATCGAACATATATTTTGGGAAGAACACAGAATTATAAAGATTGTTAGTTTTACTAGAAGAAAACGCCTTTTATATATTTCTACGTAAACTACAGATTAAGTTGCGTCTTTTATGACGTCAGTGGGATCAGTTTAT
The DNA here is from genome assembly GCF_055798465.1 of Pogonomyrmex barbatus. NCBI lineage: Eukaryota > Metazoa > Arthropoda > Insecta > Hymenoptera > Formicidae > Pogonomyrmex > Pogonomyrmex barbatus. The sequence continues at coordinate 2,499,688 of NW_028297182.1, read as the reverse complement.
CGACCTGAATAGCTATGGCCTAATTCAAAATGTCTCGTGCAAAAAAGAGAGATCGATCTTGTTCGAAAATTTAAACACGAAAACTAATTGGATATTAATGATGGGAACACGAAAACTAATTGAATATTAATGGTTATTGTTTCGAGTAGGAAACTAATCTCTTTAACAAGATAAACTTTTGAGAGAAAACACAGTTTTACAATAATATGTATATAAATTAGTATATTAATCTTCCGTTGTTAATAGCAACGTGAAAAATATATTTTTATATATAATAAATATTATATATAATAAATGGAGACTTATATATTTAAAAAAATATTTAAAATATTTAAAAAAAATATCTAAAAAATATAACAGATAAAACAATACAAACTATAGATAATAAATAATTTATTTAAGTATTTATAATTAAATTGATATTTGAATAAAAATGAAAAAAATTGTTTTTTAATAAAATTTAATGTAGACAGGTAACAAACTAAACCAAATTCAACAATATTCAAAAAAGTTTCAATTTACTTTATTTTTATTTTAAATTATTTATTTGAGAGTAATATCATGAAAATTGATGATATCTCTATTTAAAATCTAAAAATATAACAATTTCTAGACAAAATTGAATAGTATCTGTTTTTTTTATATTTTTATGATATTAATAACGTAATGCATGGCAAAATTTCCATGTAAATTATGTTGTTAATGGTTCTCGCTTTGACCTAATTTCCAAACATTATTGCTTATTGACCGAAAAAAGACACTTAGGAGGCTTAAGAACGACTACAATCTGAAGGGACTGAATTGGCCAACCTGCCGATCCCTACAACTCTAATCACCAGAACTTTGGTGCGGAAGACCTCCTTAAGATCAGATGCGATTAAAGTAAACTGAAAGGAATTATTGTCTTGTCTGAAAATCTAGTTAACGAAAGCTTTGTGATCCTTGTGATACTATTTCGGCTTTTCGACTTCGACGAAACGGCAGATCTATATTTTCTTTCGTCCTTTCTCTCTCTTTTTTTTTTTTTCTGCAATTGTTTTTATCTTTTATTTCTAACCTGCTTCATATCACGCAGGTCCGCAAATTACTTTCAACGATCTCGTGCAAAACATGTATCCCGCTTAAGCCTCGCACTTTCCCTCTACCTGTGTTTGAATATTCCATTTATAATTTATTGTGGTAAACTAAAATGACTTTCGATGCTATTAGATTGTTGCATATAAAATGATGGATTTTGAAAGTTTGTCTTTTGTAGAGCGCTTTTGAGTTACGTCAAATGCATCGTAAATTGATGATGGGGAAAATCGATTAATGTTATGATGTCGAAGTAGGACGCTAGAAATAACTCGCAATATAATTCAGCCTTTGAAACAATCATATTGCATTACGCGGTACGATAATATAGGGTAATTTTCGATTTTTGCGCCTATGAAATTTCTGAATTTCAAAACGAAGTAGAATCGCGAAACTGATAATTAAAAAATGGAGATTCTGAAACAAATGTGTAATTAATTTTATTATAATTGACTAAAAATTGTCGATGCAAAAATTGAAATTTTATGCAAAAATAATTTATTTGTTAAAAAATGAGCATTATTGATCGAGTGGGGATCGGCGCGACTTCTTTCAATCTGGAAAATATTTTACGCTTCTCACAACTTTGCTGGGGGAGATAACGAGAATGATTTCGTAGGAAATTAGTGTCTCATTAACATCTCTAGTTAAAGCAAGATGACTTGCCTTATCGCCAAGTTTTCACCTTACAAAGTGAGATTCAAAGAATTATCTGATTGTGATTCAGCACGCGATTTATAATAGTCACCCCTATTATTTCCTCTTCCCGTGAATAAGAGGATAGTTTATCCATTCTTTTTATTCCGACAGAATTATTTATTTGCCACAAACAATTATTCGACCTTGTAGGCAAGATAATCTTCGGAGCGTTAATCCCAAGGGAACGATCACGATTAACTCAGCAGTTTAGGAACCGATATTCCTCCATAGCTTTCTCATTTTAAATGAGAATCTTCTCAATTGTACGATTGTGTCACGATGACGTACGATATACCAGCGGCGCCGAACGAAAAATATAAACTGCCGTCTGAAAAAAAGTTAAATATTGTGCGCGGACACGTAAAACAACAGGCGTTTATTTCGTAAGTTTTTTTTTCGTTTTTTTTTTTTTTACTGCAACCATTTCAGCCAAACGTGACATCTCGAAAATTTACCCTCTCGGGAAATATAGAAGCTACGGGAAAGGTCTCGCGAGTTTATCTCGGCGATACGGTCAATATTTTTATTCATCGTACGTCAATAAAGTACATCTCATCGCTCTCTTGTTACTCGATTTGAATCGGTGTGTATTGCAAGAGGAACGATTCGTAAGGGTTTCCTCGGTCGCGATGTCACGGAGGCATCAATATCGAATTTCACATTTCTGTCTCAAACCGAACTCGAAATGTTCTCTCGAGTCTTGCGAATGCTCGAAGATCTCGGATATACGATCGGCGTTTCTCTCCTCACACACGTTCATGTCTAAGATTCTCGCGTGATACATATGACGTTTGTCCTATTCCTTGTAATATTCCACGTGGAGGAATTCCGAAATAGCGTATCTCTAAAATTTATAATACTTATTTTATATATATATATATATATATATATATATATATATATACGTACATAAATACGTATTATAAATTTTAGAGATACGCTATTTCGAAATATATATATATATATATATATATTTCGTGAAAAGATACTCGTGCACTTTTATTATTAAATAGAATAAAACAATTTATATAAATAAATAGTTTCACCGGAAAAAAAGATTATTCTTCGTCTAAAATTAATTATTTAATTATTACTTAACTTGACTATTAAAATTAATTAAATAACGCCAAAAGAAAACTTTGTTTGCAATATATAGAATATATTTCTTCTATGTATCTTGATGTATCTTCTATGTAGCTTGATTTTTTTTATCTCTAGATATATATATATATATATATATATCTAGAGATTAAAAAAATATATTATATATATTAAATATATTAAATATATTTATAATACGTATTGTGTGTGTGTGTGTGTGTGTGTGTGTGTGTGTGTGTGTGTGTGTGTGTGTGTGTGTGTGTGTGTGTGTGTGTGTGTGTGTGTGTGTCTAGAGATAAAAAAAATCAAGAACTCAAGATACTCAAGATAGAAGAAGTATCTTCTACATATTGCAAACAAAGTTTTCTTTTGGCGTTATTTAATTAATTTTAATAGTCAAGTTAAGTAATAATTAAATAATTAATTTTAGACGAAGAATAATCTTTTTTTCCGGTGAAACTATTTATTTATATAAATTGTTTTATTCTATTTAATAATAAAAGTGTACTTATCGTATCTTTTCACGAAATTTTCGTTAAAGCTTGTTGCAGTTAACATTGCAGTAAGAATGAAAGATATGTAAATACCGCTGGTGGTAATATATAAACTGCATGTGTCTACGTGTCTAAAGATATAAGTATATTAAAGAACGGTAGAAGTACGGTATCCAAAGGATTAAAGGGGATGAATGTTTTTTGGCTTGCAAACCGGGGCAAGTACAAGATTCGTGCGGGGAAGAGAACGAGATAAGTCTTCGCATTGCGCTCGACGTTCTCAGGCGAAATTCCAAAGTTTTTTTTTTTTTTCCTTTTTAGTAGCTACACGTTTCGGTCAGGAACTGAGGCGGGAGGAAATCGAGAAAATGTTCCGCCTTCTCCAGTGCAGAGTACATTCTTAATCAGGCTCCCGCCAGAAACATTCCTCCGCGAATCGTTTTAACTCCGGCGGTCTTGCGCTTATACGAATTAATTGCACACGTACGACTTCGCTCGTGTGCATGTGTTTGAAATTAAAAGAAATTATATGTATTTCCCGGCGGTCTCAATTTGTTGATCAAATTTCCAATTTCGATTTGCTCCGAATGAATCATCAATAGGTAATTATTTACAACATTATCTCCGATTCTTATGAATAAATTCCTTTATTAGCGGATGACAGAAATTTCCAATACTCAATTTTTATACTCGCTCTCACTTTCGGAAAATCCGAAAATGCGAACCTTCGAATTATTATCCGATGTTCCTGATGATGTGAGCACGAATTCGAGACGCGCGATAATCTATTCCTCGCTTGTCGATTCAACATGATTCGCGAATTTTCCGTACCGCCTGTCTCTAACGACGATTTTCCTCTCCTTCGTCGTTGTCGATTTTTATATGCTGAAAAATCGGAATTTTCTTCTCTCGCACGCCCGCCGCGAAATCCGAGTCGCGGCGAGTCAGACGCGCGCGCGGTCTGAAAAAAAAAACGTTCGTTATGCTAACGAATGCTAATGTCGACCGGAAACGAGAACAGGGGGAATATTCGCGCAAAGTTCGAATTGTCTTTGGCACAGTCCGGCCAAGTCCGCGTTTTGGGTGGTCCGTTCGCGGCTCTCTCGCCGAGGAACGTGGCATCACCAATTTTATTTAGGAAAGAAATTGCGACGATTGCGACGGAGAAACGAGCGGAAGAAAGAGTTGCCCCCCCCCCTCCCCATCCGATCGCGACCCCGTCGTACGTAAATGCGATATTCTAACGACGTTCTTTGATATTCTTCTTTCACGACTGACTTTTCGCAATTTCGCGCCCGCCTCAAATCAAGCGGAGCATTCTATTCGCCTTCCTTCTCCTCGGGATCCTTCGGTAACGTACACCCGACTTGTCGCGAATACTCGACGATGATGTCTTTGAGTCGTTTCGTCAAGATCACTTGATCCTCGACTCGTCGCATCAGCCGATCCTTCTCCACTTCCAAGTCGTTGAGCTCCCGAATTCTCAGCTGCTCGGCGACGCGCGATCTCTCTGCAGCTTTTCGTGTCTCGTACACGAGCACGCTGCACAAAAGCCCAAAGACTAATGCCTGAAGAATGAAGGTGAAGAGAGTCCCCGTTTTTACTTCGTGAAAAATTCAAGCGAAGTCTAAGCGAAAGAAGAAATTGAAAGAAGAAGCGTTTCGGTAACGCGCGATTTTATATAACGTTTCGTTTTATAACGTTTATTTATATTTTCGTTAATTTATAATTAATATTGTATTTTTATGTAATATTGTATTATATAATATTGTTACTTCGAGCAATAATTTTGTTCCTGTTTCCACCGTGCTGTCGTCATCAACCTGTTTTTTTCTCACTGTGACAAGAATCCCATGCCGTTTCAGCATATCCTCGCACAGAAAATGGAAATGGCCCAATTGAATTAAGATATATTTTCTTAGGAGAGGCCGTTTCTTTATACGTTTCACTATCGCCTTTGACAATGGCTGCGTGATTTGTTTTAAGAGCTGTCCAATAAGGCTCGCACCGGGAAAGTCGTGCATCACTATAGTTATAAGCACTTCTCTCATCAAAGGAAATAATTTAATGAAACTTTCCTTTGAACATTAATCGTGAATAATGAATTTTTGATTTGTTAGATAATTATTATTAATCTGGGAGAGACAATATTAATTTACCACATTTACATTTTGACAATTATAATTGGGGTTAAGTTGCCCGTTATAAAGTCTAATGAAAAGTTTGAAAATGTAATTGACAGGTCTTAATATTTATTCCTTTGTCGTAATAATATATAATATATAAAAGATCCTTAATATTATACTTTTAAAAATTTTCTATTTTTCTTCTCGTTTTTCTATCGTCCGGTTTGTTTTCAAATTTTACATTTCTTCTCTTAAAACTTATTAAAGTTAGCACAATGTTATATGTTATGGCACAAATATATTGTTGCACAAATTCTTTCGAGCTAAATTAAATTAAAAGAATAATAAATTAAAATTAAACAATTTACATTTTGATTGAAACGTTTATAATAATAAACTAATTTATTAATCTTTGATCAGTGAACGCGTGACTATGATATTTTAATTGGAATGATAATAAAATGCACACGTATTAAATTTTTCATGAGAACAATATGGTGATTTAGTATTTCTCTCAATTATATCTGAATATGCGATTTTCATAGAAAATATGACTGATGAACATATCAATGGTTTAATATATATATATATATATATATATTGCTCCGAATCTCTACATTCTATGCAAAGATCAGAGAATATCTATGTCCTAAGCTAATAAAGCTAAACGGATTATATCTATTTATATGTCAAAAATCATGAAGCTGACCTGGTTATGTGATATACAATTGCAATCACTTTCGATTTGAAATTGGTAGCTTTTCAGACAGCTTATCAAAATGAGGTATTATTTCAGCAGCGTGCAAAATATGCGTTTCAAACGATGGGGAAATATAAATGTTAATTTTATCATATGCTCATTATTTAATAAAAACTGTATAAAATATAAAAGGTATTGAGGAAAAGATTTTTTTATATAAAGCAAAATCTCTGGGAGACTTTTAACATTGCCGCGTGATATTGAATGAATTAGTTGACATCGAATGAATTAATCATATGTTTGTAAATATGCTTAATTATGCATCTGTCAATTCTGATATATTTGGAATGCCATAGTTAGAAAAGTCATGTACGTTTAATTATATCATTCACATTCGATCGTATCATTCAAATTTATCAGATTTACCGTAATTAAATTTAACATTAAAAAAAATTTTATTAATTTTTCAAAATAAATTTTGAATATTTGTGTATATTATAATCCGATTATTTTGTTAAATTAGTGATTCTATAAGGATATTTATATATAAAAAAATTTATCATTGCATTATATTATGTAATTTATAATAAATTATAATTTTCCATAAAAAACGATTGTACGAAAAATATTTTTAAAATATTTCAACTTGTAATATGAACAAATGTTATGATTTGAGTTTATTAAATGTGTATGCGATGATCATATTATATGTTGTCACTTAGAAACGCGCTTTAGATGCGCTTTGCGACGATGCATGACGACCTATATACACGAAATAAACACGGGATGACGCGAGACGACTCCGCTCCTCTATGTTTAGGTCGAGAATTTGTTTGACCGTCGAGACGGGGTTTTTCTCCCCCTTGTCCGATATAACATTTTCATCCATTTCCCTTGTGTCTCGATATCATCTGGTTGGATTTATCGGCAAAATCGAGTCTACTGAAATGACGCAGTCGAGAACATAAGCCGTCATCCCCTTCGCCGAGATCCACTAGATTGTCGCGAAGGTAACCACGATCACGCGAGAAAATCCAGAATTTCGCCCTCGTCTTTTACGTACCAATCCCCTTTATCAAGAGATACGTTTTCACGATCTTATAAATAATATTTGATAGAATTTCTAGAAATAACTATCGTCAATATCTGACTAGGATTTCATTGGGACTCTGATAAGAGAATCTAATTGTTTTAATTATACACTTTTCGCCTTGTAATAAAATTAAATATACGAGACGTAAAAGAAATATAAAGCAAGAAAAAGTTGTTATAAAAAAAAGCTGTATTCTGTCCTTTGGATAGTCACGTTTGATGCAACCGTATCTTTTTTATTTGAACACGTTTAGTTACGTGAGACTGACGTGTAAAGTGGGTACATGTAAATGAATACGTCATTGTGATGAGAATCTCTCTCTCTATTTTTTTTTTTTAAATCTTAACATTCTTTGTTGTTTAGTATGGCCATACTATTTATCTTCAAATCAGGAAATATAATTTTTTAAATAGTAATGTCTGTATTTTTTAAAGTCTCAGTTTTAGTAGAGTTTAATAGTTTAATAGTAACACAGAATATTTTCGCACGACTAACATATTGCCCAAGAAACATAGAGAAACAGAGATATAAGCAGCTTTCATTAAGATGAGAATCATGAGACGTTTACTGATCAAATAAGAAGGGAGATTATATTAAAAACGGTAATTGGATATAGAAACGTAAAATCATCTCTCGGTTCGAAGGGATATATTTTGGTTTCATATCTGGGAAATGAGGTCTGTTCCGTCTTCAACACGATACGGATCGGTCTTCCGGGACAAATCTCGATTTTGGCGCCTCGCTGCTTTCCCAACGAACGATTCTCAGTCTCTCTCCCTCTTTCTTTTTTTCTCTCTCTCTCTCTCTCTTTCTCCGTCCCTCCCTCTCTTTCTGTCTCTTTCTCTCGAGACTCTTGTCGGCCGACTCGATGCACGATTTTATAGCCGTCTTGACCACCCCTTGGGGCGTCCTTTCACTTTTACCCCGCGATCGATCCGACCTACGCCCCTATGCATGGCTATTTGCGGGGCCCGCGTGCGGGACAGAAAAGAAAAATCTCTATATGCACGTGTGCACTGCTCCGTGACATTTCAAAGTTCATAGTTCATTATGGAAATGCTGACGAATAACACTAACTTTCACATAATAAATGAGTAATAATATCTCAAATACGTAACTTAAAATACGTAAACTATTTTAATAGAGAAAACAGAGAGAGAGAGAGAAAGAGAGAAGGGAGAGAGAGAGAGAGAGAGATTTTTCATATTTAATTACTTACTATTTAAAATTCTTTGGGCTTAGAATATTTATTGAATTATTTGATACTTTTACATAGCATTGAAAGCCTCGAAATAGTGTATAATTGCTGTGTGTATTAATTCCGCAATTTTGAAAAGAGAATAGTATTTTTTAGGGAGATGGAAAACGTTCGAAACTTGTTTTGTGCGTGATATTTGATGCAATTATTATATTTACATATTTGCATTCTATTCGGTTAATCTCAGTTTCATGTATGGTGATATCATTTTGCGAGCAATATACACAGAGGAAAAAAAAAAGAAAACCCTCTCTCTCTCTCTCTCTCTCTCTCTCTCTCTCTCTCTCTCGTGATTGTTGTTGAAAGGGAAATATTTGCAATATGATGATTGCGCGGCAACTATAACAAACTTTTATTCCCAGCTATTGCGCGAGTCAAATTAAACGCTATCGAATATGCGTATTTCTTTATCGCTCTAATTAATTGCGCACTGGATCGTTTTTTTTTTACCGCTGCGGCATCATCGGGCGATCATCGAAATCTCCGTATTCAAGAGCATCGAATAACATCCGCCATTAAAAGTGTCGATACGCAATTTCCTGCGAAAACACGTCGCCGATGCTGGCGCCGACGCCGCGCCGCGCCGCACCGCGTTGGGAAAATCGGCGGGGAAATATCGGAAAATATCGACGAGGTCGGCACAGGCGAGGTGTAGGCGAGGAGGCAGGACAGCGGAATGGAAGGACGCTCGTTCCAGGAGCACTTCTCCCGTCCGTCGTGACCGTATGGAAGGCAAAGAAAAAAAAAAAGATGCCTATTTATAAACCATTAGCGGAGAATGAAGTTTAATCAGGCTCACGACACCCCTTGCTCTACCTCTATTTATTGCTCCTAGGCTGATCAATACATTAAATGTGTAGGCTACCGCCTTTTCTCGCCGCTTCTTTTGAGCCGAAGACGATTTCGGTTGACCGCTAGTTATATATCGCTACGTGAGAGTTGAGTTGGTAGTTCTTGTTCCATTTTGGATATTTCGAATGGTCATCACTCTTATCCCTCTTTCCCCTTCTCTCTTCGCTTCACGATAAATTTTTTTTTTGTCTCGCGCTAATCCGAGTATAAAGATTCTATGTATTGGTTCTTACGGCTTATATGTGTGCCAGCTCGTGGGTTTTAAGGCAGAGAAGAGAGGAGGCTTGATTTTTACTTCTAAACATGGGTATTTCGGGGTTACTATATTGGTCCCATTCTATAAACTCGCTGTAGTTATTTAAAAGAAGGGAGAGGAATGCCAGAGGTCCATGATTTGCTACTATGCTAAATATACCTGACACTTTCCCCATATCGAAAGAGAGTGCATTCTATATATCCGAAAACCAAAACCTCCGAACTACTGTTCGAATAAATTCTTGACTAACTAAGGTAATAATTTAAAGCCGTAATCAAGAGGAAATTACTTTCGGGAGAGATCATTTATTGGCTTACATAACGGGCATTTGCGATATAAATAATATGATGAGATAATTAAAGGCAATAAACATTTCCTCTCCGTCTTTTATGTTACTTCCTGATTAATTCCGATGAGTGCACTCCCGCCAAACCGTCTTTTACCTACTTCTTTTACAATATGAATGAATCGAGAGTATATATATATATATATATAATATTTGTAATATATAATATAATATATAATATAATATATTATATATATATATTTATATTTATATTTGTTTTTATATATATATATATATATATATATATATATATATATATAAATTACATTATATCGTTACGTCACGTTATGCTATATTTGTATTTGATACCAACTCTGTACTGGCATTTAATTTATATTTAGATGCTAGCGTGTGATAGAATAGCGTGTCCTCTGTTAGTTTCAATTAGCAGTGCATAGCGGCAGTGCGTTATGCGTGTCACACATAAACGGGAACATCACCAAAATAGAGATATAGTTTTAGCACGATGGATTCATTTGCATAACGAATTAAATGAGGAAAACACGCAACGTGCGTGCTGCTGTTTAGTTAGAATCCATATAGGAAATAGAAACTCACATTTTTGCTTTCATGAGATTATCTGATCGTTGTAAAAAAATTTCACGTCATACGTGGGACGTATGTTTGTTTTGGGTTTTACTTTTCTGCGAGTATTGTTAATTAATATGTCAGTCTCTTTGACAATCAATGCGAACTAAGACACGCGAAAAGGACGAGGCAATCATGCGAATCTGCTTTCATACATTCATAAATGTAAACAAGAGAACGTCCTACATTCCACCTACATCGTGTCTATCCGCTCGCTCGCTAAATGAATGACTGATAATTATCGTTAATATTAACGTTAACGATATTTATAACGTATAACGATATTTTCAAAAGATGATTTCTGTTGAATTCAATTTATGGAAATTCAATTCATGGAATAAATTAAATATAACTTAATACATAATATATATATATATATATATAGAAATCGCAAATTGCACCAAGTCTAGACGTCTTTCCGAACGAATTGCCGTGTCCAAAAAAAGAAGAAAAAAAATCGGAGTAAACAGAGTTCGCGTGAAAGGGAGCAGAGATAGACTTCGGTGGAAGGAGAAGTTCGGTGATATGGCTAAAAAGAAGCTTTCTGAAGTTGCATCAAATACAAAAAGCACATTGTATCGTACTGCCGCTCGCCTTAAGGCTGACACGATTGACGTTTCCGAAAGACTCCGCAAACTCAGAGAAAATAGAATAGCGCCGGGTAGAAACACGGGGGGGGGGGAGGGGGAAGTAGAGGGAAGTAGACTTCTTGTGTGCGGTAGAGGTAACGTATATCGACGTGAGTGTCCTCGAGCGGTAGATAAATCTAGGGGGTTCCGTGTCGTGGAGTAGAGAGGGAATTATTTCCACTTAGCCGGTTCTCCCGCATAATGAGCTCATGCGAAACCGTCCGCGGCCGCAAGAACGGAAGCGCGGTCGTATCGCGCAAACCGCCTCCACGAAACTCGGCCGTTGCAAAAACGTTGATCTCATGGCCGATGCAGCTCGAATCGCCTCTTGTTCGGTAACAACGGCAGCGTATGATCACAGCCCAACAAAGTTGGAAGTTTAGAAATTCCCCCTAAAAACTTTCTTAAAAGCATCGTCTACCACGTCGGATTTGAATTTCCCTTTGGCAACGAACCGGATGAGAGAGAGAGAGAGAGAGAGAGAGTTGCGCGGATAAGAGTTGTCCGGCATCTTCGTGTCGCCGAATTTATTCGGGAAGAGACAACGATGTCAGAATTCATATTTATTTTACATCTCGCGAGAGGTATTTTTATTCGCAGTAAAATACATTTGGACGGTATATAGAAAAATAAAGATTTATAGATACTTGTTTATTCGAATCCTCTTTTTTCTCTCTCTCTCTCTCTCTCTCTCTCTCTGAGATTTATTTTGCGTTGTATTTTGCGTTTTCTATTCGTATAATCGGAAAGTGTTTTCAAAGAAAATTGAAAAACTACCAACCACTAAGCGTGGAACTCAAGCGTGATTTTGATAAAAACGAATCTCGAATGCCATCTCGATCCCCGATACGTCGGATGCGCTATTGCGCGAGGTCTATTCTCGAGATCAATGATCTGAATATTCGAACTATCTGAGAACGTCGGCACAGCCATCGTCCTGATGGCTGTCCCTTTAGCGGACAAGTCGTCGGAGGTAAGGAGTGTATTATTTTCAGAAGCAGCTCGTCGATCCGCAGCAGAAACGCGGCGGGGCGGCTGGGTCGCGCGAGAGTGCGGGCGGGGGTGGTTGTATATTTAGCTATAAACTTTTATACACCGGGATGGTACACCTTCCCCGACCACCCCCTTATGGCCGCCATGTATATAATACGCCGCAGCTCCGCGGCGGCGGTGGCGCTGGTGGAGGCGACCGAGGTTCTATTTATAGAAACGGCGACCTATATATAGCCCGTCGCGGGCTATGCATAGCTTCAACTCACCCGGCCCAGTCATCCCCCCCCCTCCCCTCCCCTCCCCTCCCTTCCCCCGTTTCCCCACCGACCACCGACCCCCGTCGCGAGCGCACCGCTCCGCACTGCGAACGTTCGCGGGTGGGATCGTGGGTGCGCGGGGGTTGCCGCGGGGTTGCGGGGGCCGGCGTACGGCACGGAGGTGTTGTACGCGGTGCAGGCAGGTTCAATGAAACCAGGCCACACTACCCCTCCGCGCAGCGCGCGCGCGAGCGACTTCTCGTACGTAGAAATGCATCCCCCATTCAGCTCCCCCGTTCTCAAGGCAGGTCCGCGCGCGACGGCGAGGACGACGGATGCGGACGGCGTTTCCGTTGCGGCGCGCGCGACGACGCCGCCGCCAGTCGAAATATCACCCGACTATCGCATCCTGGCGCGGACGCCAGAAATCGGGATCGTCCTGGTTTTTCTGGTTGGAGAAAAAGAGAGAGATTCATTCGATCCTGGCGGGAGACGCCGAGACTATCCCGAAAGTACGATTCTCCGCTTTAACTCGGAACGGAAAGGATAAAGATGATTACAATCACGCTTTTTAAGAACAATCTCTTGATGTAAAATATAAAATATGTATGTTTGGAGAGAGAAAGAAGAGAGGCTTGAAATATCTGTATAGTTTATAGTTATTTAATTCGTTTTCTATGGTACGTCATCTATCTGCATTGAGCTCTCGTCACAACTAATTAATTTTAAATAGAAACGTACTCTTTTTTTTTTTTTTTTTTTTTCTATCGGCGCAACTGTTTCCTACCGCCTCTGTCTGTATATTTTATTAATTGCACATTTTTATCTCTTTTATTTTTAATGGCATTATTTTTTTATATGTACACATGAGTAAATATTATTGGGAATAAAATATAAAGGGGCTGTTCTCTCTCTCTCTCTCTCTCTCTCTCTATTTTCCGCTTTATATTTGAACTCTTAAAAAAGACATCTTATATTAAACACCGCCTCTCTTCCTCCCTCATTTGCAAGGAGCTTCCCTGCCACTTATATCTCAGCGTCCTTTGCCAGGCTAAAACGAACGCGGGAGAACCGCCGATAACGCGCTTTCTCCGACTACGCACGATGTGCCGCAATTATCAGAGTGTCTCTCAAGTGCATTTGGCAAGTTCGTAACACGGGAAAGCTACCTATCCACACACAAACACACCGGCGATTTTCGCGAGCATTTCGGCATCGGGTCGTCGTCCGACGTTAGAAGAGATTCGTTAATACAATTTTACCGCCGGATGCATCCCCGTGTGCCGTTACCGGGTCGTAAATTACAATCGCGATTTATGAGCCGGGGGTTATAAAAGATGCGTACATAAAGCGCTCTTAACGGCGCCGTTAAGTCGACGAGGTGGACTTAATATCCAGTCGGAAGATGACCAGACCAGTCGGCTTAATGCGACGATAAACGTTCGCGAAATAAGATAGGTCCGACCGGATGATTATGTCCCGGGGCACTTCCGCGCGAGATGCGCGATTAAAATCGCGATTAAAACACGAGGGAGCGTTGGAATGAGCACCTCCGTCGCTAATTCCTGATCCGTTCCCGGATCGTCGGCCGGGAAAAGTTCGCCGAAACTTCCTCTTATCGAGAGAGATTTTTTTCTACGCGGCAACGCAAAAGTACATCCGCATGTTGCAGCACCCCTTAAAACGTCGACGGCCATCCGATGGATCTGCGGCCGGAGGAAGTCTAGGTTCGCGTTTGAGTACGCCATCGTTAATTATGTCGTACAACGTCGGCGGTTCTCGCCGACGTGCATCACGTTATCATTCATTTAGCGCACGCCCCGCAGCTCTTACCTTAGCGAGAGATTAGTTGGAGTACGATATCGTTCATTAATTTTGATAGCTAATAATGGTTACGCTTATCCGCCGTATCTGCAGACAAACGGCCGTGCATCAGTTACGGTACATCCGGAGATGATATTTAGAGTTATCTCCGAAGTTAACTCATTCATCTCCGCCGCATCTCTGTTATTACAAATGGAATTGTAATTTCAACGAGTGGAGCCAAATCGTTGCTTTGCTTTATTATCGAATATCATTGAATACCGGCTTGAAAAGTGTAAAATTTTATTTTAAAAAAACTGTTAAGCGATAGGCGATGATACAAAAAGATTAGATAGACCGATAGACATTAATTTTTTGAAATATTAAAGTCTATTTCTACCAATTAAGTAGATTAACTTTAATCACGGTTTAATCTACCCTGTATATTTTCTAATTCTCAGAACTAAAGAAGGAGTTAAAAAGTAAGTTAAAGAGAGAGATTAAAATTAAAATATGCTGGTAGATATGGTACATAAATGGTGTAACTTTTATCAACATCTAAATGTCGGCGTTTTTTGCCGTTTCTATAGAACTATGTAATTCTTGTGCGCAACGGGAGTTCTTTGTTTTCCGGTAAATGGCAATTTACACTCCCCAGCGATATCCCATTGAACGTTTTTTTTTTTTTTTTAGATCTGTTTGAATCTATTGTATTCAAAAGCATGCCCAGAGAGCAGCCCAGAAAGCAGTTAGAAGAACCGCAAGTGCAGTCCGCGTTAGCGAGCGATCGCTCAAGTTAATTTTCTCTGTAACGTAATGAATTTCAGGAAATGTGATTACTCTCGGTGCGCCGTAGCACGTCGCTTTTCAGATCGACTGATTGAAATCGTTGGTGCTCCATTGTTGCGCGCGGCACAAACGCTTTCGGCCGACATACGCAACCCCATCCGGATGTAGTTAATTACATGTAAAGTTCCGACGCCGTGGTCTCTTTCCCGAGAGTTATCGAGTTTCTGCGAATTCTAGCAATTTCTGCGATTTTAAAACGCTTTAATTTTAATTGAGTTTAATTTTAATTTTAATTGAATTTTTTAATTTTGACTTGACTCCTGGCGATTTTGATCGAAATTTTAATTTTGGCGATCGATCACAGCTTAAAGCGCCCTTATTACGTATATACGCAGTCTATTTGACGTTACGTTAATTAACCGATTATTAATACTCTCGCAGATGTAACAGGCATAAGCTGATAGATCGGCCGGGCCGGTGAGGCCAACGTGGCCTTAAGCCCTTCCTCGCTACCTCACTTGAGGTTGTAATCGTTAAAAGGTCTCGGTTCCCCGAGGAAATCTTTGCGGCGTTTTGCTGCAAATACCACGGCAAATTATTATTGTCCGTCGACGCGATCAGTTGCGCATCCGCGGCGATTGCGATCCGCGCTACGGTGGTACGATGTTCCGCAGCGGAGTAGTCTCGCTGAATGCGGAAGATAGGAGGAGGCGGAAATTGCACGAATATGCGTTTATAAAATGATAAAAAGATGGTGTAAAAGTGACTTAAAAAAAAAAAAAAAAAAAAAAAAAATATTATCCCACGTTCTTGTTCTATAATTATTCCGCGTGCTTCTCTCACTGGCCTGTGAAGGGTCCCGGTGCGAATTCCCGCCGCGCGTGTACAACAACGCGCGGTGATAAACGCCCGAGATATGATGCCCCGTCCCGCGTCGACGCGTGTGTGCGTGTGTCACACATCGGGCGTGCACGTCGGACACATAAATGCACATAAATGTCATTGCATAAATTCCATAACTAGCGCCGGTGGGACGTTATTCCAGGGTCGTATACGCGCGCATGCATATGCATCCGCCGCTGCGATTAATTGGACGCGATCGACTTGTATTTCGGTATCTTCGCGTTCTCGCCGACATGCCATCTCGCCTCGAGAAATCAAATCAAATTGCATTTCGCGAAATCGTCACTGCCATCGCTCCTCCTCCCCTCTCCCCCCCCCCCCCTTCCGTTGACGTACAACCCCCCGCCCCCCCCGTCAACCGACGACGGCGCCTACCTACTCTCGCCGCCCCGTCGCGACAAATTCACTTTTCGTTCTAGATTGAAAAACAGGAAACGACATCGCGTTTCGCAATGATTACCGTTCTTGCGAAGAATATTACACGGAGGATATGTTAGGTATGAGGTCGCCGAGAACAGAATTATTGACGAATTATATCGGATTATTTTCAGAAAGCGTTTAATTTTGCATTTGAAGTAACCTCCGTAAACTTTCCCTCGCGATTATAAATTCTACATCATTTTTATTACATTCTATAACTGGATATTTACCGTTAATTAATTTAATAATACGTTATTGCGTGTACGTGCAACATGATGCGTAAGAACAAGTATTTTATTGATATAATTTTACAATAGATATTTGTAATACATCATTTATGTAAAATTGTATATATCACAATTATTATTTTAATTACGTGAATTATCTTAAATATTCTGAATTAATTCTCTCTCTCTCTCTCTCTCTCTCTCTCTCTCTCTCTCTCTCTCTCTCTTTCTCGCTCGCTTGCTTATCTCATCTGTCCAACACCTGAATATAATTTTGTTGCTGGAGGCATCGGAAACACTGCAAACGTGAACATGGTACACACACACACACACACACACACACACACACACACACACACACACACACACACACACATATGCATATCCACGTAAACACATACCGACGCGAACCATGAGTTAATTCGGCGAGCCACGATCGATAGCGAATTCGAGTCCGTTTAATACAGGAGATAACGGCGTCGCGTTCTCCATACGCCCACCTCTTTACCTGTCTCGTTTCATTCACCAATTGCTATTTACCTATTCTGTCCTATTTGTATGCCGGGAGGAAGCCCGATTGTGTGTACGTATATACATGGAAAATTCAATTCATTACAGATCGTATTACGCGCTCGTGTCTCGTCATCTTGCGATAGGCTGGATGGATATTAATTGTTTAAATTCCACCGATATTAGAATGAAGAAATTTATTATTTCAGGCTTCTCTGCGTCATCTGTCGAGGTATACAAAAATGTAAGCTTCTATCGAGCGAAAATAAGATGAAAAGCTCTGAGAAATCTTTCTAATTATTTTTCAATTATTTTTCAACTTGGCCGAGAAGTAATTTAAATAAATAGAACTTGAACAAATTATTTTTTTATTAATTGCTTTGATAAAAGTATTTTATTGTCCTTTTGATTATCATATAATATAATCGTTTAACTTTTTTTCTCTTAAAATCCTATAAAATTTACCAAGTTTATTACCAATTATTTAAAAATATTACATTTGTGTTAAAAATACACGAACTAGAAAAAATTCACACAATTTTTTTTAATTTTTGCTAAAATTTTAATCTGTATGATTGTGCTTTGATGTGATTCCCATGAAAACACGTATAATTTCTATGCGTGAGAGATCGAAATTTGTAGAGAGAAATATGATAGAAATATCATAGTGAGAAAACTGTAATAACATATATGCTTTAATATTCCGAGTCGCAATAGACTCGAATAAATATTAATTGTTAAAATTTAAGCAACATAGGTACAAATTAATACAAACTTCTGCTTGCAATAAATTTAACTAGATCTCTGATACAAAAACAAGAAATTATTTCATTGCGTTTTACTAAATTTTAATAAAAATCTTCGAAAGAAGATCATTACATGTAAGCCGATTAACCGTGCAATGGTAAAGGCAACGGTATAAAGTGAGAAGTGGATTAATATCAAATAAACACAAAATAAGCCGCTTTCGGTATCGCGCCTCACGGTTTCAGCAAAACTTGCTCTTTCTCTCATTATTTATTATATTAATGCCTAATTTATAGCTAGTAAAGATTATCGGATTTTCTTTTGTACGTAACCCCTTATGAAACATATTTCGCACGTGAAGTTATGTTAATCCGTTATGAAACTGCAAGCTGAGCTTTGAATTCGTAAGGGATCTTCCTTTTCTCGTTATGATCCTTTTCATTAAGATTCATTGAATGAAGCCTAAGAAACGAACGAGACGTTTCGCATTTGATTTCACGGTCGCTATTTCTCGCGTGATTTTCCATCTCCATTTCACGGTAAAATCGTTCGGGTGTTTAGCGAGTAGTGTGTGGGTTGAAGAGGTTACGGACACTTTGAAACAATTAACGAATACGCTCGTGTTACATGCGCCGAACAGCTGCACACATCGCGTAATACATATGTCAACACGTGTACGTCCATTAATCAGCGAACTGTTATGAGAAATCAGATGTAATAACAGGACTGTCAGAGATTTCACGAAAGACGTCCAATTGTCTCCCAAGACAATTTTAGGTTTGACGTACTGATTTGTATAACTGATATTAATATTGAGTTGTTGAAATATAATTATTTTAGTGAGAAAATTATTCTTTTACGAGAAAGAAAAAATGAAAAATGTTCTTTTCACCCTGATGTGTACCTTTTTTTGCTAATATTAATTAAAAGTAGTAAGTAATAAAGTTACATAGTACATTTGTAATTGAATTTATTAGGTGTGCTTTATGATTCTGACATATGAAAACGAGAATAAAAGAGAGAGAGAGAGAGAGAGAGAGAGAGAGAAGGAGGATAAATTTTTAACTTTTTTATTTAAATTTATATAAAAAATTTATATAAATAAAGTACGTTTTTATATCCTTTATTAAATGCAAATATTTTTTAATGATAGCGTGCAATTAAAATGTGAATATTAATAATATTAATAATATCGAGAAATTAATATTTTTTTTGCATTCAATTATTTTCCGTTTGAAAAACCATATTAATACATTTGATGTATTTAAAATTCTTTTTAATAATTTTACACATTAGACTATAGTCGTTTTAATCAATATATACTAAATTATGATATATAATTATGATAATATATGATTCTTCTCATGTAATTCCATATATATATATATATATATATACACACTTTTAATCTTTTCGAAATATAATAAATTATCCCGCAGTACAAGAACAATATTCAACAAGTTAAAAAATTCTTTCGTTCGTAAAAATAATTTTTTAAATTATCCTCTACCCACTATGTCTGTTATATTGCTACATCCCTCGCCACCATAGAATCGGTTTCTTGAGAAATCACGCGGATAAACGAGTTTTCGCCGTCAGGGGAGATCTATCTTGCATGAAAATGCATTTTTAACGCGAGGCTCATCAATCCGTAGCCGTAGCGATTGCGGCGGGCTTCGCACATTTAGAGAACCGATCTTGGGATCAGATGTGCAAATTTCCGCAAATTCGTACGGCGGTGGCTGGTTGTGCGAACGCGAGCTACTCGGTAGGGGTAGGTAGCTCAAGATGATGGTGGCGCGGCGGTGGTATTAGCGCGACTGAAGAAGAAGGTTCGGGAACTCGGAAAGAGAAATCCGCACGGCCGTTTTGGCGATGCGGCCGACTCGAAGCATGGTGGGTCGTGTGCCGCAATGCGGCTGCGATGTTATCACACGAGCATCGAGCCTCACATCTCTCCTCCACGTGCTTCTCTCCTCCTCCATTTTTATATGTTACCACCGCGCCATCGTCAACCACCGCGGCCGCCGAATTAGGCCGTGGAGATCGTTTCCATTTTCCACGCGGCTCATTAGTTCTGCCCGGAGGCTGCCGGCAACCGCAGCCGCATACACACCGTTTCGCAGCCGTGGTTTGCATCGTGGCAATGGCGAGATATATATACGAACGTCAAACGTTTCTCGAAACTGGGAACGTTAAAAATCAGAAAAACGTAAGTGGCATCGCGAGGCGTCGCTTAAAATTTTACCTAAAAATAATTACAGATCGAAGCATTTTCGATTAATTTTTCTCACTAAGATTTTTAGATTTAAATGTATAATAATGTATAATTTAAAAAATTTTTAATATGTACAATATGTGTAATTCATTCATATTCTAACGAAACAAATGAATTTCGGTTGTTTTAACCGATTGTGTTTGTTTAACAAGATTAATCCTATTTTTTTTTTCTGTTTCACACGATCCTTTACTTTAAAATTTATCGACTTCTGCTAGTACCAAGTAAAAAAATGGCGTAACAAATTTTTGTTGTTGAATTGACAATTCCTCGATGGATATTTTTATTTTCACGTTGGTACATCGATTCTTGTCAAGTTACAACGCTCTAAAGTTTTCGGGTAGCTCATTCATAATTCGAATGGGCGTCACGATAGTTTATAACATGCGCGTAGGCGTTACTACGAGAGGCATGACTCTTTAGCCGTTCTTTATTTGTTGTATAAGCTCGGTGTAAGCTCGACAATGGACTTTTCAACGAAACTGAAAGAAATTGTACTATTTTCTAATACCATTTCCCACAACGAAACGAAATCGTCCTCTTAGATCGATCACCGAAACCTATTTCTATTGAATAAAAATTTAAATTATTAAAAATTTATAAAATTATAAAAATAAGTAATGCATCATATTACAAAAATTGATAATGTGATCATGTTATTAGAGAGATATTCATTTCTACTTTTCTCTTTTTATAAATTATACTTATAACGTGTATTTTTAATGGGCGTAAGTGAAGAATTAGCTTTCACACAAGTCTTGTTTCATCTCCATAAATCATACGAACATGTCGATAGGAAGACACGAAACGATATATAAAAGATCCGAATCGAATCCTCTGTCCCAGTTATATAAACGCCTCTCCATTGAATTCGCCCGCGATACAGGCGCGAAATTGCAGCATGACTGCAATCAGCGCGATCCACTTTTTTTTTGAGCAGTCAATCCGCTTCGTTGAACTTATTTATTTACAACAGTCGGCCAATTCGCAGCCATTTTATTACGATTTTTATAGGATTTTCGAACGCACGCTACGTAAAGTAAATTACTGTGTAAACTACTAAACATACACATTTGCATATTGCATATGTAATATTTGTAGCGATATACCTTTTATCGCACAAACAATATTTTTCCTATCAGAATTTAATTATACATCCTTTTTGGAATTTTTTCAAAAGATATTCCATTTCTCTCTGTTATTATATTTTTAAGCACCATGTTCGATATTAATAAATATAAAAAAAAATTTGTTTGTTTAAAATGTTTTTATTAACTCAAAGTCGATTAATTTTCTCCAAAAATAAGCCATCTTAACTTTTGACAAAAAAAATATTACATTGTATATCAAATATATCGATTGTTGATATATACTGTGCATAAATTGAATTAATGTACCAAACATTGTGCAACAAAACGACTGCGTGCTAAATACTAATGTCGTTATGCCGTGTGTTACGTTTTAATTAAAATTCAGCGGACAATTCGCTTATCACTATCGAACCGCGGTCGCGCAACCGACATGTGTTTTTGAGTATAGAAAAGCGTGATTTCAATACCCGTTTGCCCGTTAAATCATCATTGCATTGGATGGTTTATTTTATAGTCACATTATTTTGTTTCATTTTTATTAGACATAAATAACAATAAATAATTTAATAAAAGGATTAGGATTAAGGTTTTCCTGCAATATTTTATTCTGTATTAAAACTTTTATTACACTTAAATGTTTGTCAATAGATGTTTATTTAAAACAAAAATTAATTAATTTTTCTCGTTATATATAAACTTTGTACATAGGCTGTTTCTTTTGTACTGAGTATATTTTATCATGTCAAAAGTACAATTTATTATCTTTTCTAAATAATATTTTCGGGATATATACTTACATATTAACTTACACAATATACATTGAAAAATTGTGATTTTTACATGTTATTTCTAATTAATTTTAATAATATTTAAGTATAAAGTCAAGAATAGAAAAAGTCTTTCTCGGAAATATCTCGGACCGAAAGTCTTTTGGGGAGAGTTTCTCTGAAGAACTTTCTTTTATACGCCATATCAAAATGCTGAAAAATTTCAGAAGTTTCATAACAAACTTGTGAAACAAGATCCCCCTCGAAATCCGACATGCGAATGTTATTAATAATTTTAAGCGTCGGTTTTATAACTTTTTGCTCAGTTTGAGTGGTAATATCGCCATATACCTGATGCTAGTTTAATGATGATTCTAAAGAGGATTTTTACATTCTTTTTCTCTTTCTCTTTTTCGCTTATGTTATCATATAATAATTCCAATTTTTAATTTTTATATATATATATATATATATATATATATATATATATATTTAAATGCACTTTACTAAATTTGAATTTGCGACCTGGCGTTTAAAGAGACTTTCCCAAGGCGCCGATGAACGTCTATTTATCTACATTACGTCTTCCCGGCTTCCGCCGGGAAATTCCTAGGAACACTTCCGCAGTGACCATTGCATCTGTTTTCGATCATCGATGCATTCGTCGTTCGCGTGCGGGTGGATTAAAAGGATAGAAATACAGTGGATATCGAATCTCGAAGGAAGACTATTGATTAATTCAACTCGTCTGTCAAACGAAAATATTGCTCCAATAATACGTATTTACTTTTCGGAGATATCAATTAGCATCTCTTTGGGGATTTAAAGGATTTAAAGCTTTCAAGGATTAAGAAATTTGACTCTTAATTCCTCGATATGTATATATATATATATATATATATATATATATATATATATATATATAGAGAGAGAGAGAGAGAGAGAGAGAGAGAGAGAAAGAGAGCTGACCTAATTGTCTGGCCTGCTTTATTCGAACTCGCTACGACAATCCAAATAAAATTCTTGTTTTCTCGGTAAATATTAGGCCTAATTTCCTAGGTATTAAAATTAGCTACTTTCGTTTTATTTTAAAAGCAATTATGCAAAGACATAACGAATATTTGTTTGAATGAAATTGTTGAACATCATGTAATAGAGAATACGAGTTTGAAATTCAATTCAAGTTTTTTTTTTAAATTTCTTGAAGGATTAAAAAATTATTTTTCATTGCTATTAATTTTACGCAGCAAACTCTCTCTCTCTCTCTCTCTCTCTCTTCCCCTCTCTCTCTCTCTCTTCAACTTGATATTTAAAAAAATGCCATTAAGACAAATGACAATGTAAAAGAATTAATTGATTTGAGTAAGTAATAAATATTATAAGTAACAGTAGAGATTTGATATTTGTATGCTTTTATTTCGAAGGAAGGAATTAGATCTTTAGATAATTAATTAAAAACAAAATTAGATTTTGCTTTTATTCGCATGCACCAAAAATGCGCATGCAGTATGGACCTCGGGTGCAATGGGCAGTGCCGGTCGCATATGGCGGTGTCCCCATAACTGGTAAAACTACATTTTCCGAATCCGGTGACGTACGCGAGGATACGGCTTGACGTCATTGCGTGAAAATGGGCCACGGCCTCCTGAGCCACCCTCTTCCGACTACCCCGTGAACGCCTTGTCATCCTTCGCCCTCGTACGCGCCGCAGGATCCTAAAATGCGCCATAGGACGTCGAGTACCGGATATACGGTTAGATTTTGTATATATATATATATATATATATATATATATATATATGCGCACATAACGTAAACGCGTGTGTACGGTACATATTCGCTTGCGACGAACGTACTTAAGCGATACGTGACAGGATTGAATTAAATCAACACACAATGGAATTATTTGGCTCAAACTTCGAAACCGATCTGTCTGGCGTGAAGTTACATCGTTCGTCAAATGGTATTACACTTTGGCGAAAACAAAGCATTTTAACGCTTTACCAATCAGTCATTCATCCAATCAGTCATACTGGCATTCATTTTTTTCGTTATTTATTTATTTATTTATTTATTTATTTATGTCAAAAGTCTAATTTTAACTCTTTGCAAATTGCACACGTCGTGTCGAGAGACCGTATAACCGTTTTTATAATAATACGACTTTTTTTTTAGAAGAAATCAATTATGTTATTCTCACCTATACATAATCAATAATCATAGATAATATCGAAAAGATTAAAGGCTAATCAATCGTCTGAAGCTTAATAAAGAAAATATAATTATTGCATCAATGATATATTTTATAAATAAAATATATTAATTAGAGAACAGCATCACAATATTATAATAACAATTTTATCATATTTTAGCAACATCGCAACATTTCTGTGCTATTACTAATATTTCGTATTTATATTTTTGCATTAATTTTCATTTATGAGAGATTTCATCATTTCAACGTTATAATACATTGTAGGGGAAGAATAGTTAAACAAAAGCGGAAATGCAAGAAATACGTGTAATATCTACCAGCGTTCTAAATTTAGCACGAGCTGTGATCGTCTAATTTCGCATTTTACTCATTTCGCCATTTTGTCGGATGTCATTTGTAGGCTTAATAATATCGATGAGACTTCAGAATTGTGTGCAGTGCGCATATATATATATATATATATATATATATATATATATATATATATACAACGTATGCGAAGCCTCATACACGGAATAATCTAAGCTCAAAATCCTTTATCGAAATGGAACTTGATTACTAATTTCGGAGAGTAGGCTGCAGCCTGTGTGATCACGAGGCAATATCCTAAATATATTCGCTCTTCCATAGGGCTGTATATGAAGGAGCATTTAAGATCCCGATTGACTCAATGGAGATAATTCCAAAACTTCATTAACCGAGAGTGGATTTTGTTCTGGAGTATAGATTTCTGGCCGTTTGATCCGACGTAAAAATTCAATATTGAAAAGAATACGAGGATTGCCTGATAATTTCAATAATATAAAAATAATCATTTAATTTTCTTTATCCAAGTAAATTCACAATTTGCTTTTGATTGTTTAAGGTATGTCCAGTTTTTTTTATTTAACAATAGAAATATGTAAGATACATCTTTAATTATTGTGTCTCAACATTCCATAATTTGAATAAACATTAAACTTGTAACATTAAAGCTGTATATACTCTAATTTAAATTAAAATAAAACTCTGAAAAAGAAAGCGAATGGGAATAAATTATTGCAAATTGTTCGCTATTATCATTTGGTGATAAATTTTCCAAATAACGACTTACTTTTGATTTTGATTTGATTTTCAGGCTTGTAAAGCGTAAAATTTACCATAGATTAATATTATCGTAACATAAATATTGCGACAGTGATAATTCAGTATTAAAAGGCGTATTAATAAAGGGGAGAAAATTATTTCTTGTTATATGACGCGAAAGGTTAAAGTTTGCGGTGCATATATTGGCTTTAGCATTAACCACGAAATTTCCGTCGCAAGATTCAGCCGTTAGTAAAGAAACGAAGACAACATAGTAAGAACAACATTGAAGAAATGGCGTCACAAACATGGGAGATGAGTTCTGTACATGGAAACACGACTAAATAAACATGTATCTGGAAAAGTTTTATTTAAAGTCGAAGTCTTGTAAAGTAGTTCGCAAACGTATGACACAGTTGAAACATGCTTGCAAACTTGAACAAGAGATTTTGATTTCTTATAGTTCGAATAAATAAGATATTAGATAGATTATAATAATACTTTTGGATCAATCATAAAAATTTAATAGATATAGTTTGTTTGTTATAAATTAATTATATACTGTTTCTTTACATATTTGTGAGACTTTTTCAAATTCGTGACATTTATTTTTTATAACATTTTACATGTTTTATATATATATATATATATATATATATATATATATTTAGTTCAATAAAATCTTTTTCAATTGAGCCAATTGTCGCATGTAATACATTTTTAATTCATGAAATATAAAAAATAAATCTTTCTATTACTGATAAATATTGTGTTTATTTTAGTATTAAAAAATTATAATTTCTTTCGAACGTCTTATATATATATATATATATGTATATACAAAAATATAAATAAAAATAAAATAAAAATAAAAAATATAAATATATAAAATATATAAAATATATAAAAAAGGTAAGGATTACTCTCGTTGAAGCAATCGCGTTCCGGCGAGGATGTTCAGGAGTCATCCCAATTGACGCTAGGCAGGATTCTGGAATCTAGGAATGATCCGCCTGATTAATGAGACTAATATTGCCATAAAGATCGGAGGCAGCCCCTTATTGCGGTTTGTCGTGAAGTCACATAGCGTGTATGTCTGTATATTATTATACTTCTCATCCACTCGAATATCCTTCTCGTTGCGAGAAATATGAGCATTCAGGCACGCGCGCCTTTTTTTTCACCAAGAAACATTCCGAAACGAAACATTCCGAACGTAACAGCCATAAAAAATAACGACGCACCCTCGAATCCCTCGTGCTATGACTTGATATGCGTGAGATTGATAAATTTTGTCGAACTTGCGTGTGTGCGAGCGCGCGCGCGCGCGCGCGCGCGCGCGCGAGAGAGAGAGAGAGAGAGAGAGAGAGAGAGAGAGAGAGAGAGCTTTTGCTGTCGAAACTTTCTTGTTAGCTGTATAATTTATTCCATTTTTCGTTCTACCTGCGACAAGCTCTTAAAATTTTTCTCCCTTGCTCGGCGGAATTCTTCCCGCTCGCGGTGTAAGTATTAACTAATGCCACGAAGTGCCAACCGGGCTTATAAATAAAAACGAATCGTGCAAATTGCGAATATTATATTGGCATTTTTTTCTGAGCAAGCGAGGGACAACTTATAAAATTCGAGCGTGCCTTCAGCAATTAATGTAAGGACCATGAGCAGCGAATAACTGGTGAATACTCGGAGACAC
The DNA here is from genome assembly GCF_055798465.1 of Pogonomyrmex barbatus. NCBI lineage: Eukaryota > Metazoa > Arthropoda > Insecta > Hymenoptera > Formicidae > Pogonomyrmex > Pogonomyrmex barbatus. The sequence continues at coordinate 2,472,717 of NW_028297182.1, read as the reverse complement.
GAATTTTCTATCAGGAGATCCGATTTACGAAGCGTTAAGAATATCCATCGCCTTGGATTAATCCGTCCTCCAGGCATTGGCTTAGCTCGGGAGCAAATTGTGGACAAAATAATTAGGTCAAGTTTCATATGCATGCATTTTAGAATTGGGATTTGAGATAAAACTGTGACTTACCGAGATTATATATTTGAATGCGATATAGAGGGACGCTGAGAAGAAATTGACAAACAAACTAAATATATATTTCAATAAGTGGAATTAGATATACTTGCCGTAGTTTTGTTTCGTTTTTTAAAATAACATTTTTTGTACCACGTCAAGGAATTTTACTTTAATTAACTGTATTACGTATAAAAAATGATCCATGATCTTACTTGAGAGCCATACCTCGTGAAATATAAAACTTTAACTTTTTGAATGATGACTTCCATCTTTATAATAAATAAAAATTATTTATTATCTCATCTCGCCTCTGTGACTGCAAATATCTTTCTTTGGAAAATTTCTCCTCTGCAATAGTAAAAATGCAACGCCTTATTTCAGATCCTACCTATTTTTATATCAGCAAATTAAGTAATAATTTAAATTTCAAAATTATATCACTATATAATTTACGTCATGCTTTGATGCAGTCTCCGAAATCCTCGTAGATTCCTAATTAATCTATTCCGTCCAATTAATCTATAACGTTTCTAATTAACATACGTGCGTGTAACGACGTTGTCACGTGCGTGGCACTCCGTCCTTTTACCCCGCGAACAGTGCGATAGTACTCGACTTCAAATTAAAAGCGCGATTCGATACCGATCGAGTGCAGGCGGTTGCAACGTCTCTTGTCGAGGCCATTGTTTGCATAGCGAGAGTCCTTGAAGCAGCCGAGAGAGCCGAGACAATCGTTCCTCGAAGGCGGCGGTCCTATTACGTGTAATTGGTTCATTAGCTTCCATATCGGCGAAGCTATATTCGGTCGTTGTTGTCTAGGAGGGAGGGGAGGGAGGGTGCGGGGGAGGGAGGAGGTTACAAGGAGGGCGCCATAGCGCCCCTGTTCTTCTTTTATCACATCATTCCTCCACCCACTGTGATCCAATTGATTTATATCGTATATGATATATAGCGATATACGCTGAGGAATTCAATTTTATATCTAATGCGTGATTATATATTTTATTTTTTTACTTTAGTTACTCGAGTTCCACTTTAATAAAGTGAGAATAAGTGCGGTTTACGATTTTAATTACGCTTATACATGACCACCACCCAGAGGAAATTTCTCCCCTTCGATGAGATGAGATTTTCCACTTGTGAAAAAAGTCAGAGCTGCTTCGAGATGCTACATATTTCAACGCACACATTCCCGAGCTAATTTTTAATGTTAAGTAGTACCGTAATTAGGTCACTTTGTCAAGTATATACGCCGCGCAAAAATCGATCGCGTATATTCGTAGCAGAATCCGGTGAATTTGAAATCCTCTGTACTCGACGATTCCATTATTATTACGCTTAGCTTTATTTCATCTTTATCTCGCAAAGAAGAAAGGAATATCGGCGAAGAAGTTTTTCGAGGCCATTTTTTTTTTTTTTAATTCTCTTTGAAAATTTATTTTCGATTTACAGGCTGAAAATATTTACACTTTCTACGATATTTTCGCTCCACCATCTTGATAGTGTCGTTCTCACGTCTCGGCGGTTGCCGTTAAACTTTCCTGATTATGCAACACGAGCCATTAGCGCATTATCGTTTCGACGTGACCAACGAAACAATATCTTATACTCGAGGATCTTTTTTTTTTTAACGACGCGAAAGAACGCGCTAATGCATATGTAAATCTCATGTAATTCCATCCCGGCATATAATTAACGGCAAATTGGGCTATTTGATTATGAATTCTATTTGCCTAATACAGGGGGAAGGTTTTCTCGGTATAAATAGTATAGATAAAAAAATCAAATTGCTGCATTTAATGGTAAACGTGCACGGTAAAAGAATTCGAGAAATCGCGCTTAAATATCGCTCGATGTAGACATTATCGAAATTAAATATGAGATAAAACTTGAAATATATATATATAACTCGATCAATTATTTATATATAAAGTAAAATATAAGTAAATATATATTATAGGTATTCACCATGAACTTTTTTATGTCATTTTTATTGAAAATGATGATTTTCCCTTGGGGGACTTTTATTCCAAGTGCAGTAACGGCTCATGCGGACTTGTTCCAATTTGTCTGTATATCTCCAAAAATTGCCGACAGCATTCATCAATCTTGAGACAAGGGCGGTATTTTTCAGATTAGAGATTAATTCCAGAAAGATCCACTTGTCGGAGATATGGATCCGCGATGTATACTGCGATAACGAGATTAACTGTAACGGATCTCCCGAATCTCTGGGTGGCGGCCTCGCGATTATGCTCGCAGTAATAGAACAGAAATAATTCAGATCGGTTTCATTTTAAATTAATACGATGTACCGCTGCTGAATCGACCGATGGATCATTTCCAATTATTCCGCGGTCGTATCTTTTTCCCACCGTCGCCGCTTCTCACGTCCGAAAAATTTCCTCGCTTCTGTCATTCGCAGAAGGCCCTCGTACGGCTAATTATGTCGATCCATTTTTTCCTTCTCTCTCTCTCTCTCTCTCTCTCTCTCTCTCTCTTTTTTTTGTCACATCAGTTTTAAAATATCAGTTACCAAGATGGAATACGAATACGAAGATTACAAAAACTGCTTTAAATTGCATCTCACGATGCGCATATCGAACGATAGATCGAAAAATAGAGGTAAAAATGAATATCATGTCGCGTGTACATTTTTTTCTTATATCTCATGACAACGGTTACACGAAATGTGACTGTACATAACTTTATATACAGCTGTAAAAACGGTCTGTTGTATTCAGAATTTATTTCACGATTAACGAACACAATTTGTTGTTATTAAATTTTGATATCTTGGCATAAAGATTTGAATCAAATTCGCTCGCTTACGCTTCGCTCGTTGTGTTATGCAATTATAAGCTCGAAAATTCTTCAAATTTTTCGAATTTTCAGCATAAAATAATTTAATCTTTTTAAATTACTGGGAGCTTTCTAAATATTTTATATTTTAAATTTTCACTGAAAAATTTCGTTCTTGTTTAAAGGCGTCGTTGCATCGTTTTTTTATTACATTTTATCCGACAACGTTTAGTTTAGTTGTAAAGAATGTTGTGCCCATTAAGCAGAATTGTTAAAGTGGACGATAATAGACGAGATATTAATTACTCACAACGGTGGTTATATTTTAAGATAATAAAAAGCGAAAATAATATTCGTCGTTAATGTTGTTAACATTAATCGCGTCTTTCTACGCATGCAACTTGTTGCTTGCCGGAGCAAGAATGCCATCTTTTTTTCCAGATTAATTAATTAAAGTAAATACATTAATGAGTTAAATAAGTATGTGGAGTAATTCGCTAGATTTCGCACCTCGTAACGAAAAGTACGGCGGCGAAATGATTTATTTCGCGAGAGAATGTACGAATATACTTTACACGAGTCGTCGGTTTACTGTTATTGGCTTTCGTCGCTGCAAGTTTTATTGCGGCTTCATGAAAAATACATTTGGCTCTGTTGCAACCAACGTACGTAAAATGTACTGACATCGGCAGACGGTTTTAGTCGAGAGGACACTCAAGCGGAAAAGAAAGCGGAAGAACGACACTCGGTCGTTTGCGTTTCTTTTCTTTCTTTTTTTTTTTTTTTAACCACATCATTCTTACACTCCTTGGAATTAAGACTACTAAATATTAAGCACCAATTCCTTCTGTGAAGAATGCAATAAGGAAAATTGAATATGTTAAGCTAAGAATTTATGAGACATTTCTAAATAGATTTTTACATTTGACATTATTTTATTGTTGTTATTAATTTATGCTACACAATCTTATTTAAGTTACATGTTTTTTTTTGTTTTTTTTTTTTTTCTACGGACATATCTCATTATTCTGACAATAAGCTCTTTGAGAATAACTGAATTCAGTTACGCTCTGGTTATTTACGTTTATCCCGACTCGCAAAACCTGTTTTAATGCACGCATAAAAAAAAAAAAACTACGTACCTTTTCAAAATCATAGGGATACAACTGCGGGAAGCACAATGGAGCTGCAACTGTAGTGTCGCGAGGGAGAGCAACAAGTCTTCCCATTAATAAGTAGCTATACCGTCTCGCCGCAGACGTACAGTTGGACGTACAGAAGTTGGTCGTGTCGCTCGACACGTTAGAATTAGCGGTCAACAGCAGAACAGGACGAAGGATGAACGTGCCGAGAGAGCGGTAGTTGAAATCAGAGTGGACACACCGGACGCAAGAACGTGGCGAAAATTACGAGAACTCGGTACTATGCGGCAAATGGATGGTGGAAAAATGAGTTTTTCTTGAAAGTGAGGTGAAATTCGCGAAGAAACTCAATCCGCTTAAGGCGGATATAATATAATACATATAAAACCGAATTTTTTTTTTTTTTTTTTTTTTTTTTTTTTTCCATAAAAATTCGATGAATTCGTACGACATGGGTATAATTTTATTACATCATTTTATTTCACGCTTAGAAATTAAACTTACAAATTACGGATATTTTTTTCTTGTAAAAATGTCTTTGTGTGTTTTAATTAAAAAGTATAGTTTTTTTTTCGAAAAAGTCTTTTTTTCTGCCAAGTCTTTATGCGTATATGTAGGATGTTATTTTTCTCCCAAAATGGCACCAAAAATACGTGTATAAATTTCAAAAATGTTGAATTGGCGCTTTGTGTGTAGATATTTGAGTGAGATGGAACGATAATAGAGACCGTGTCCGAGTTATTAAGCTGACGAAATATTACGGCCGCGAAAATGTTCCTTTCTTTCACTAATTAATGGGCTATCTCGCGGGAAACGAGGATTGGGCGGTGCCGGGCTTTAAATGCACTTTTTCAGTGACTATTTTCAGACGCATTCAGAGTAATTAAATTCTCGTTTCCAGGCACGATCGAAGCGAGCGACCTTTTTGTTGCGATGAAAAAAAAAAAGAAAAATTATAACAAAAAAATACCTTAAAGAGTATTTAGTTTACCGAGATTATTGTGTTTGACGCTACGGAATAATTTGAATTAGTAAAACAAAAAAATGATAGAAGTCCGAAGATTAATTTGACGACATTCAAATTCTAAAGATGTGAGGTGTGTACGCACACTTGAAATTACGCGAGAAAATTTCAGATTCAAGGAATATTTTCGCTCACTACATTCGAGCTGTCGCTCAAAGCCTTTGATAAAGATAGCGGTAATCGAGCTGGTTGATACGACTACTTGTATTAAATATGCTAAAGTAATAGCCTTGATCGTTCCGGTGATCCCGTTGCGTTTTATCCCCTTTTACTGATGACGGCAATTTTCTGAGTGATTTTGTCATAAAACATTGATGCGTTACGCTCGAAAAAAAAAAAAAAAATAAGACCATTTCATTAAATTAATGCATTGTTTTTTTTTCTTTTGACAAGACGAGGACGTTACTTTTTTTTTTTCGTTGTCGGTTTCTTTCCGACAGAAGCGGTCGGGGAGACTCGAAATTTACGTGAAGCCCCGAAATTAATGGTGGATCAAATAATTAAGGGTAACGTGTGTGTATGTTTAAGCAACAATATTGGCGTCCCTTAAATCTTCATTCAGACAGGCTTCTTGTGCTAATATATATTAGAATATTACCCGAAGCAATTTCCAGGCTGCGCGATAATTAATGTACGCGTGATTACACATTATCCTTTCGGCGTATCCAGCGCGTGTTTTGCAGCGGGATAATTTGAGAACGGCGTCCCCTCTCTCCCCTCCCCCACTTCTCCCCCTTCCTCCCTCTTTCCATTACTCGCGCCGCGGATATACGCGATGCACGCTCCTTCCGAAGATAGCCCCGATAGAGATGATCGGTTAGGCGATAAATCAAAGACGGCTTTTCATTTTCTCACGGCTATCCATCACCGGCGAGGATGAGAACGTCGACGGGGAGAATCCATCGCGGCGAGCGGGGAGGAAAAGAAAGGGAGAATGAACTCTGGAGCAGTTAAGGGAATCCAAAATTTGTCAAGCGCACCCTGCAAACGATACCCCACGATAAATCTGTCCAGCCGCCCTCCGGCATTTTTGCTCTTTGCTGTTTCTCCGGTGGCCGTGCGTGTCCTTGGACAGACGCGGGGCAACGTACGAGAGACGAACGGAGGAAGGAGAAAAGGAGAAAGACAAGGAGAAAGAGAGAGAGAGAGAGAGAAGAAGAAGGAGAGAGGGTGACAGAAGGGGAAATGTAGGTGGATAGGGGAACGCAAGATGGATGAAAGCTCTTTTTTCAGTGTCTGCCCATTAATCATTCGGCTGGTCCAGTCGACCCGAAAAGAGCCGAAGTTTCCCCCACTATCGTGGCGAGCGTATAGGGGTTACTAACCCCTTTTCCTCGAAATTTATGCCTGCTTTTCGTAACGACGACAAAAAGACGTACGCATTAGCCGCGTGGAATTTCTAGGCATTTAAACGACGCCGCGGTTTTTGCAGTTAGTTTACAGAGCTTACTTCGACCCTGTTTGTATTTCTCCGTATCGGTAATGCCACGTGTATTTAGGGGAGCCTAAGCTTAAAGTATCTCCCGAGAGGAGGTTGTACGTGTGTAACAAGTTAATGAAAATTGCAACGCTCCTTTTTTAAAATTATGTTTATAAAAAGCAACTTCGCATTACAAAATAATTTTGTATTATTCAAGTTATTATAATTTTTGCGAAAGCGGAAACAGCGCCGTGGAATAAATCGAAGAACTACTACTGCATCATCTGCAGTAGTAGAAAATGATATCAGTCAGACATCCTCTGGAGACAGAGAAAAAATACTGTCAAAGCAAAGATTGAATAGCGCGAATAAATGTACATATACATAATACACGATAAACGTGTACACAATTAACAACTGCCTTATTATTTCTAATATTTCATAGCGAGCGAGAAAAATATAGATTTTGCAAGTATGATTTCGTGTCAATCCAATATCACAAATTGTGAGTCGGGCGCCTACGACATTTAATCATTGAACGCATGCATTTTCATTTTCTCACGGGACGATATGGGACTGAATGCTAAAAGTTTATTGAAAGGTACCGGCGAACATATTGTAATGGAATGTATTTATTTATGAGACTCGTCAACTTTATCGTGGGGGTTTGAACGACGCTTTAAAAGAGACCCCCCCCCGGGAGGGGGGGAAGAAAAAAAGCGAAGGGAAAAGGACCGGGGCGCGGTTATGCGCGTTGGCAAAGGTGAGCCGGGGAATACGCGCTATTTCGATATCCGGGAGAGAAGAAAGGTCCCCCGGACGTCTTCTAATGTAATTGAATCGGGAAGGAGCACTCGAGCGGTTGTACTCTTACGCTTACAAAAGTGTTAGCGCATGGCGGTTTGGACGGCGAGGGTAGCGAGGATCTACGGTGCGAAATGCGCGAGTCTCATCTTCTTCGGCCTCATTTCATTGCATGAAGTTCCGCGCGAGAGAGTTGTGTGCCCGTAAGGGTTGCGCTCGAGAAAAACATGACGCTGATAACGTCGGCGAAATAGGCCGCAACTCGCGATGCACGATTTAAGGGAAATGACTTTTGCATTCGCCCGCCGCGAAATGGCCGCATATCTTCGAGGAAATATCAGCCTATCCTCTCGATGTATTTCGCGAGAAAGCACAAGGTTTCTGCACAGATAATACAGATAATATTGCATACATTCTTTGTATATTAATATGTTGTATTAATATAATAATAATAATAATAATAATAATATTTCTTTAGATTTTCAAAAAAATATAAAATAAATTTAAAGATATTCTTTGTTCAATTTTAATTGAAAGGCTAGTATAATAGTATTTTAAAAATATATTCATATTCATCGTCATTAATTATGTTAACTATAGCAATTTGTATCGCACATGCCTGTAATTAATTTTTAAAATAACTAATTAACTATATTTAATAATAATTTAAAATTATTGCATTACGGGGACGCATGAGACTTTTTCTGATTTGTATTCACAGGAAAATGCAATAATTTTAATTTAGCTTTAATATTCAGATTGTAATATATTTCGACGATAATGGAGACTTTGATTGATAATTCGATTAATTATTTATATGCCGCGTAGGTTCCATCGGGATCGGTGTATTCCAATATTGAACGCCAAGGCACGGAGTCTCCTATTGGCAACATCTGCGAAGACTAAAAGTTACCAGAAGAACCGGATGTTGCGCTCGTGAGAATCGCACGAATTAGAAGAGCGGATTCTATTTCCGTGCAATCGATTGCTACAACCCATAGCACGTGCAATTTCAATATTACGTCGAGCAGACTTGTTACAATTTCTTGGAATTTCAAGAAATTGCAGTTGCACGTGCAAGGATTTTGCGCACTCTAACTTTACCAAATCTCGCACATATATACGTTACACATTAACGTATATGTGTGTGTGTGTGTGTGTGTGTGTGTGTGTGTGTGTGTGTGTGTGTGTGTGTGTGTGTGTGTGTGTGTGTGTGTGTGTGTGTGTAAAAATATATATCTAAAAAAATCGCGAAGCTTGCAGTAGATACTTTTGATGATACTCGTGTCTATTGCAAGCTTCGCGATTTTTTTTGTGTAAAAATAAACGTGACACGACAAACTTGAATCATTGAATTCCCATGTTATTCGCGGCAGTAAGATTCTTTTCCGTAAGCGTCTCTCTTTGCGCTGTAACGTAATGTAAAATATGACTGATCCTTGTAATCCGCCGATATATATCTTGATTGAGCCCATAATCATTTACACGGCGTATGCCAACCTGTTCGTTCATTGATATTACACTTAATCTACTTGATTTTCTAGAGTTTACTTACCAAAATAAATGATGGGAGCGAGGAATTGTTTGTGAATAATATATTATTTTTCTGTGAAGAGAGAGATTTATAAATATTAGCTTGAAATTATTGACAATTCTTTGGTTTATATATTTCTAACAAATTGTACAAAATTCTCAATTTGTACATATTTGTTGTATAACATTATCATATATGTGCATTTTTTAATTTTCCTTTGTAATAATTTTTTAATGTTATAATTTAATATTTCGGTTAGTGACATAACTTAATATTTTGAATGAGAAAAGTGTTTATCTAACAACTGTAAACAAACAAATTTCTCAACCTCATGAATCGTACGGGTTTTATTGTGCAGATCTTCTTAATGAGGAGGAGCCCATTTTTCCCAATAGAATATCACAGAATTTAATAGAAATCAGAGAAGAAATATTTAATCTCCTTTTCATCAGAGTCACAATTTTAATCCATAGTATTACTCTCATTACTCCTGTATTATTTTTATGTTTTTATGGAGCAATTCTGCAGATATAATATAATATGAAAAGTCATATTATCCGGTAAATGATTACGTAAATAAATTATATATTGTCAATTTCTCGAAATTCAGATGTCGTATATATACATTATAAGCCGATCTCTTTGCCGTTCCGTAAATAAAAACAAATTCCGGGACTTATCTCGTCGGTTGGGAGACTTCTGGAAAAATTCATCGTCTTTGGTTGGGAAGAGGTGCGAGCCGCGTGGGCGATCGGGTACGTCGTCCTTTGGACTACCACGGCTTATTGTTCTCGTCGATTCAGTGGAGCAAATAAGCCGTTATCGCAACAACCCTTTACAGAATCGTGCGCACAATAATCGATATTAGGGAGCATCGCGAGCGGTACGGTAGCTAACTGTTATTAAACTCGTGACCTATCCAAGGGTATAACAATGAAGATCCTATCACGAGATAATGACTGGATGGCGCAGAATTGCGACGTGTCTTCCCCTAAAGTGGCGGGTCCTTGACCTTTTCGGTTGGGCTGTGGCACCCCGGCCGTGTGGACATAGGAGGAATACATACATTTCTCTTTGTGAGACATGCGCGCTCTTCTTCTTTTTCTTGATACGGTGATAAGTAATAAAAATCGCACACGCACACGGGATCGTCGATCATCCCCGCGCACCCTTTAAAAACCATCCATCCCGACGTCTCATATCTCTAAAGGGGACATTTCGCACGCTACTAGGAATTTATATCCGATTAAGAATTACTAACATAAAATGTTTCATAATTAGAACGAAAATATAAAGACAATTTTTAACCAATTTTAAGTCTATAACAAGTGCTTATATTTTTATTTTTTTTTTTTTTTTTGAAATATGAAAGAAAGATTAACAAATGCTTTTATATTAAGTGTATTTTGCATAAAATACTAAGCGTAGTGTAATAAAAGTGATTGCATTGATAAAATGCGCAACTCGAAATAATAATGAAGTAATATTTAACGTTTATCTCCTTCTCCTTCTCAGGGGATGGTTTAGGCAATCAATCTGACCGGCTCGTCCGGGCTGATCCAACTTGTCTTCTGTTTGATATCAGAACTAGAACCGAAAAACTCGATTAGATGTGACCACTCGGATTAGATGCGAATGCGCACCCTTTTTGGAGTGTCAGATTTGTACATTCATCGATCATTACCGGCATTAATGTCGCGAATATCAGGTTTAAATGTATTCAGTAGATTCTCCCCCTCGTGAAAAGAGTCGCCGCGATTCTAATCGTTACCTTGATTTACGAAGGGATTTCCTTCGACCTTTTCTCTCACGGGTTAAATGTGCGAATTTTCTCCTCCTCTTCCCCCTTTCTCTCTCCTCGCCTCTCAAACTTGCTCGCATCGCGGATAGGAATTTCGGAAGCAATTTATCATAAATTCAATAAAACGCAGACCGTCAGAAGGAGAAAAAGAAGAGAGAGAAGAAAAGAATTTGAGAAGACTTGATTTGACTTGACTCATCATTGCTTATGAAATTGCATAGAGCTCGTTTCCAATTGAATGAACGATGAGCTATGGACAGAACGATGAACTTGCTTGCGAAATTTCTCCTTCGCTTTCTCTTTTTTCCTCTATCTTTCTCTTGCAACAATGATATGCTTTATTCATACGTACCTATGAATTTTTACAATAGCTTGCTTTCATCAAATTAAAAAATCTCTAGTGTCATGTTAGATTTAATTTAATTCAAATCAACATAATTTAAGTAAAAAAATCTTATTAATTATTTTTATTAATTTATTAATTATTAATTATTTATTATTAATTATTTTTTTTTTGCTTAATTCTTTAAATTTTTGATTATAAATATTTTCCTTATAATGTACTTTAATATTAATCATAAAAATCATACATATTAAAAATTCGATCGAAACTTTGAAATATTTAACATAATAGAGAATATTACATATTTCATGTGACAAAATGACTTGCTTTTTTATTTTTGATTTTTTATGATTTTTCTTTATTTTTGAAAAATATATGTGTAAAAAAAAAACGAATTTCTGCAAAATACAACATATACACGTGAAAAAAAAACTGTCCTTCAAGATAGCGCTATGTGAGTGGAAAATATCGATGATAACGATGATCAGTTTAATTTCGAAAACCGGTGCGAGAAAAATATATTTTTCTTCGATCGTGCTTCTAGTTTTACGAATAAACATGCGTATTTAAATTCACCGAAATTGCCCTCAGGTTGTAATCTTTGATGGAAACATCGCTTCTGTTTGCAGTGTAAATTGTTCTACCATACGTATGGTCAACTAATCCTAGATTCACGTGCGAGGTGTTTAATACGAAGAATGTGTTCAATGTAAACATGAGAATCAGACATTTGCTGAATACCTCGCAATAACATATCATCTGCAATTTCACACATGAGAGTACCTCCTCGCGATTTGTTAATTTTAACATTTGATTTTATAAATTTGCTTTTTTAAATAACGCTTGATCGGAGGTAACTAGCGAGTTAATGAATAAGAAAGAGGATCAATCGGATCAGTATTTAATTAAATTTGTAAAAGTCAGTCTGAAACTCTTATATCCTAGATCCACTTTAAATACAAATTCATTCAAAGCAATTCTAATCGTTCATCCAGTCATCTTCCCATTGTTCGATATAAAAAAATCTTGATACTTGCGAATAACTTTCATTTCATTTTTCTTAAATATTTTCTTTTCATATATATATATATATATATATATATTTATATTTAAATATATATATATATTTAAATATATATATATATATATATATATATATACTTAAAAATATATATACAGTTTATTATTTATTTTATAGCTTTTCATATTCTGGTCATGGCTCTTAAATCTCCGTCTTATTCATCTGATTTCGATGTTTTTTTTTTTTTTTTTTTTTTTTTCGACTGTAGTGAAAATCTGATAGTGAAACTATCTTAAGTGAAAAACAATATCGACGAATATTGGCAAAATAAAGTTCATCCGGCATTGTTCTTCGAATGTACTATCAGAAACCAATTTTCCGGCGAAACCTGCTTCGTCACTCATCAGAATTTCATCTTTCCTTTTTTTTTTTGTTTAGTCGGCTCTGAAAGCGTGGGGTGCTAAGCCGAGGAATGGAGGGAACGTGGCAGTGGGAGCAGCGAAAGCACTGCCATATCATTCTGCTCAACTCTTCGTCGTATTTAAAGGAGAACCCGGAACAGGTTGCAGGTGAGCTCCTTTAAATCAGCATTTTTTTTTTTTTTGCTCGGTCCGCGATTCTCATCAGGGAGATAGCTTCGTCTCGCTACGTCGATCGAAGAAAAAGAGGAAATCTTAAAAAAACGAGTCATCTCTCTCTCGCTTAGTCGCCAGAAACGATTATACCATTTCCGTCGTGCGTCTGAATTTCAAGCCAGCCAGGAAAGCTAGAAAGGACTCACTTCTTGAAGGAGCCTCCGTTTCAAAGGAGGAGGGAAAAAGTGTTCAGTGAAATCGATTTCAATCCTCGCGGTTTCGTTCTTAAGTGACCCACATTTTTAAAAATAACGCGAAATATCGCCGCGGAGCGGATTCGTAAAATTTCGCCCGTATCATTGGCTCTCTTTCGGCTGCCATAAAATCGATTCGATGCTCCAATTACCCGCGCGCACATCTCTCGGCCTCACATTCTTATTTTATCGGAAATTTATTGTCGAACTGACTTATTAATAAATCGCCGTCGGAGTGACAACGGTTTTTACACGTATCCCGTATGCCGTATTTAGCACATCGAACATCGGAGATAAGTAGACCCGACAATTTCAGATGAACGAAAACGACTGCACGATCGCTGCGGCAAGGAAGCGGATATCCTGAAGACAAGGGGTCGCGTGCCAAGTCTGTAGCGTTCGGTAAGGAAGAGGAAGGACCCCCTCCCCCCACCCCCACCCCGTCGAGTAATATCATCCCTTGGAAGGAGAGGAGAGAAGGAGGAAGGGGGTCGTCATGGGCCCGGCAACCCAAATCGTATCCTATTGAGCGATGCAAGTGATTAGGGCCGGGGCCCTGCTAGTGAGCATGTGGCTCACTAGAGAATGAAGAAGCAAAACGTCCGGACTTTATCATTAATCGTCTTCACGCTTACCTATCTCCTCGTCGGTGCTGCAATCTTCGACGTGCTCGAGTCCGAGACGGAGAAATCACGCAAAGAAGCGTTAGATGGTAAGTAATCGTTGCCGTTTTATGCTCCATTGAAATCGCTTCGCGATATCACAATGCGTGTCACTTTTAACATGGACATTCGCGGCAAATGACCTGGATTATAGATAATAATAATAATAATAATAATAATAATAATGTTGCAGAGTTAAATTTATCGAGTTCCAATCGCGTTATTTGTTATATAAAAAAAAAAAAATAATAAATAAAGAATAACACGGTAACACGGTTAATTTAAAACTGTACTGTGGAAAAAGATTCCTATCGAAAAAGGTATTTTGTATGAAAATACGCGCGGCTTTATGTTGGTTGTTTTAACTTTCTTTCACTCTCTGTTTTTTCACTCGTATACGTGTATACGCGATATGTAACAGTTTTCTTCGTTTCTCTTTTAATCTGTCCTCGGCAGAACTTTGCTGAATGAATAAAGTCCTAGGAAGACAAGAAAAGTCCAAGAGAGACGTCTGAAAACTTGGAAAAATCATCGGGTGGATCGAGGCGTCTCTCTCTCTCTCTCTCTCTCTCTCTTACCAGAGTTTCTAGACTAGATTTATGTCATCTCAAGTCTCCCCGCGTCTTTTTATTGTTATTCGCGTAAATTACTTACTCATATACTCAACACGATCGCTCTGTTGTGTGCGAGTGAGAGGCATTAGGGTGTAATCGTGTATGCGGCGACAGCGCTATTTGTGCGAGACGGTGTACGTTATGCAGAGTGACACCCTCCCCCCTGGTGGAAGAATGTCATTGCACTTTCGACGAAGGGGAACGATCTTCTTACAACGTGGCGACTATTGTCTCGCAGAGACTGGCTCGTGAAAACGGCTTTGATAAATACCGTCTCCCGCGAGCCTTATAAATCCCGGTGTGACAGTAGCTGCGTAGTGAAGTAGCGATGCCTTTTTTTTTTTTTTTTTTTTTTTTTTTTTTTTTTTTTTTTTTTTTTTTCAAAGACGAGCTTCAGCTTTTGTTCGTTGAGAAGAACAGTTCTGCGCGTACCCGACATATAATTTTCATTAGAAGAAGATATCGTCGTCTCGATGTACGAGATATCCGTCTCGACAGACGTGAAAGCACATTCTGAAAAGTTCAGAGGTCATTAGTCGTTTTATTTAACTCTGTTATATATTCGCATGTCTCTCTCTCTCTCTCTCTCTCTCTCTCTCTCTCTCTCTCTCTCATCAATATCGACATATAAATATAACAATAATAAATAATTGTTGGCTGTTACTCTTATTGTTCTCGATGCCTCTAATCTGAGGAGACGTCGGTCTAATCAGCACACCTGTTCTGTTTCGCAGCCATTGAGAAGATGGTCATACGAAAATATAACATAAGCGAGGACGACTTCAAGATCATGGAAACAGTGGTGCTGAAGACGGAACCTCACAAAGCTGGCCAACAGTGGAAGTTCGCCGG
This sequence comes from Pogonomyrmex barbatus, assembly GCF_055798465.1. NCBI lineage: Eukaryota > Metazoa > Arthropoda > Insecta > Hymenoptera > Formicidae > Pogonomyrmex > Pogonomyrmex barbatus. The sequence goes on along the minus strand of NW_028297182.1, from coordinate 2,457,707 downwards.
CGCGTTTTATTACGCCACAACGGTCCTCACCACGATAGGTATTATACGTCGCAAAATTATCGTTGCCCTGAATACCGTCGGATGTTCAAACAGAGTTTATTACAGTACAACTACCGTCGCGTTATTATCCATTTGCATCGAGAATAACTACCGGCTAACTCGTTTGGCGGGTACCCAAATGCGAAATAGTTTGAAAAGAGCAAATTGATTACGAATTCGGGTCCCTTCCGATTTCTGTAAATGTCTTCCGTAAACAATCCTTTTCCTTTTTTGAAAATAAAAGAAACAAAAAATTTTCGAAAAATTCAAAAATTATATACCTCATTCTGAGTATCCATTTACATCGAGAATAACTATAGAGAATAACTCGATTCGTGGCGAGTACCCAAATACGGCAGTTCGAAAAGATCAAACTAATTGGCAACTCTCGCGAGTCTCTTCCGATTTTTGTAAGTGTCGAACAAGTGTCCCTTTTCGCAAATAAAAAAAAAAAAAAAAAAAAAAAAAACAAATTTTTGAAAAATTCAGAATTTTTTTTGGCGCGTGAATTGTTCTGGACGCATATCGGTTTTTCTGTTTATTGTAAGAGATAATCTCCAATTCTACGAGCTTTTGGATAAACGGGCGTGATTTTGAAACCGAAAGTGATTGTTGAAGCAACGCACGAATGGATCGTTAGAGATGTACTCGCCAATCGAGGAGCGTTTTAATCGATTCAGTTTTGTTTTCATCGTGACGGAAAATACGCGTGTTCGCATTATTATACGCAATATCTCGCGGTTTTGCGCGAAATGATGTAACCAAACGATCGCGACAATTGTCATTTCTCGTCGATTGTGCACGAAGGTTGGAGAAGTGTTAAAGTCGTCCTCTATTTATATTTCAGGTTATGGACACTCGACGCCGAACACTATCTACGGCAAACTGTTCACAATGTGCTACGCGATCATCGGTATTCCATTAGGACTTGTAATGTTCCAGAGTATAGGAGAACGCTTAAATAAATTCTCGTCTGTTGTGATACGAAGCGTAAAACAACTTCTAAACTGTAAGGACGTCCAGGTAATAACAAGCTTAACCGATCCACAGGCGATTACGTCTTATCCATGAGGCGAATATACGAGCCGCACGATGAAAATCATGATGGAAATTATTTCCGCACAATCCGGATATTATAAAACTTAATTAATGAACTTAAATATGCCGAAATATATTCCGAATTGCATTTCTGCTCAAAATAGCAAGCCGGAAACTGTAATAATCCAAAGCCAAGCAATCGAATTGCAGGAATTCGTATCGTTTAATCAATTTTAAGCAGACTCGAACGAAATAAATATAAATTTGATCACATTGGATTGTAACACACAAGTTTTATATATATTATAAGAATATTTAGGAACTATTTTTAATATAAAAATAGTATATCATAAAATAATAACTGAACTCATAATTAATGTGATATTACGAATTAAACAACTTAAACTATCACAAAATTAATCTATGAAGGATTTATATATATTTCCTCCATTTCAAATTGTATAATAAAATTAGATTTCCCCAAAAGTGAGTAGACTCTTCTCTCGAGAATAAAATTAGTCGAATCGTCCTTGTTCTTTATAAGTTCTTAGCCATTTGTTATGATACGATATACGTAGCAATTTTGGCCTATAAGTTAACACACGACGTTTTGCAGGCCTCGGAGATAAACCTCATCTGCGTGGTAACGACGTTGTCGTGTCTGACTATCGCCGGCGGCGCCGCCGCATTCTCCAGGTACGAAGGGTGGTCCTACTTCGACTCCATTTACTATTGCTTCATCACCTTGACGACAATCGGTTTCGGCGACATGGTTGCGCTGCAGAAGGACAACGCGCTCAATAAGAAACCCGAGTACGTGATGTTCGCCCTAATATTTATTCTCTTCGGCTTGGCGATCGTGGCGGCCTCGCTTAATCTGCTGGTTTTGAGATTCGTGACGATGAACACGGAGGATGAAAGACGAGACGAAGCCGAAGCATTACAGGTACGAGTCACCTTTATTCATATTATCTCTAAGATATATCTTGCTTGTTATTTTATCAAATGTTTGGTATCAAGTAAAACCATTTAATTCGCCTTTTCGTGGAATTTTTATAATACTTTTGTACTATATAAGCACCGAATAAATATCCACGGATTAAAATAGCGTTATTACCGATGTAGGTTTATTATTTAATACACAGAATTTAGAAAAATATAAAGTTTACAACATAGAATATTTTCATCATCATATAAAAATAGCGCGCGGTACACAGCGAAGATTTTTCAAATCTGTGTGTGTGTGTGTGTGTATGTAGCGAACATATTAAATGATCTTTCCATTACCATTGCATCGTCGTGAGAATACTAATGAGGCATCCTCGCGTCCCTTTCTTAGGCGGCCCAGGGCGCGGTGCGTCTCGAAGGCGACGTAATAACGGCGAACGGCTCGATACTCTCCGGCCAGCTCGGCAATCACGGGAACGTGTTGTCGTTGGACGACGAGGCGTCGGTGTGCAGCTGCCGCTGCAGCGGCTTTCAGAGGAAGCGGCGGAGACCGCGTTTCACGGTGCGCCGCTCGCCCGGCAAGATCTCGCACTTGCTGCCAATGCAACAGCTGTCGATGTCGAGCGTGAGGGGTGGCGAGCCGCGACCGCCGCAGCTCGCCCCACTGCTGCCGCTGCCGCCGCTATATCAGCACCGCGCCAGCATCTGACGTTGCTCGGCCGCGAGGAGCGTGATCCTCCTTGAGCAGCAACAACAACATCACTACCACGAACAGCCACGGCGGGAGTCCGTCTGAGGAGCGTGTGCCTCTGCCCGGCAGCCGCCGACTTCAACGAATTTCAATCGTCGTCGAGACGCTATCGTCACCGCCACGAGTTCTCCTCTTCCACTCGCTCCGTTTTTCTCTTTTTCTTCCTCTCCTTTTCTCTTTCTCTCCTTCTCTCTCGCTCCTTTCTCTCTCTCTCTCCCCTTTTCGCGTTTCGCTCTCGTCGAGCGAGAGTAAAATTTCGTACAGATAGCCGAGAGATCAGGATCGGTTGAAAATTCGCTGGTATCTGGGATTCGCCGGAACTGTTCAATCCGGATTGTGACACCGGGGTAACGTGACGGCGCCGGATGCTTCTCCTCAACGAAAACGTATTGTCATGCGCGACGTGTACAACTCTTCCATTTGCGATACTCCGCTTTCGTCCGAGTCCAATTCAACACGGTTCGCGTAACCGTGAATATTAGAATACTCGATGTGCGGATGAATGAATTTCTTGATGCGTCTGCGCCTACCATCGAGTGAAGAAGAATGAGAATTCGACGAGCGAAAAAACGAAACGTGGATCTGGCGCGGTCTGAAGAAGTAAAGACGAGATGTTTCCCATTCTGGCGCTCTTGATAAATGGCTGTGTCGTTCGCCGGCATCATTAAGTGCGACGTGCGATGAGATTCTATACGTGTGATAAGTTCGTAGTGACGTAAGTTATTTTTAGTCCGTAGCTAAGTTACCTTTTGACTCTTCGTGGCCGAAATTATTATTATATTTTCCTGAAGAAGAATATATTACATGTGTAAGGATATATTCGCTGGAATAACGTACCTATCATAAAAAATTAGTACAGACTTTTTACATTCCTCTCCTTTTACATTCTCGATTTTCTTCGTCAATTCGAGATTGATCTTTTCGTAAATAAAAATTCAATCGCATTCCGAAGCGAAGCTTTATCGTGAATTCCAAATATATACATGTTCACAGCTCGTATTTTAGAAATCAGCTTGAAACGCCAAGCAATATAATTCTTGCGCTCGCTTCCTGATATTCTCATACTTAGTCGCCTCCTTAGAATATATAATAAGACGAGAAATGTGGAATCACGTCGCAGGTGCGATTAGGCGGTGAACCGACCTTGAAAAAAGAGATGCATGTACAAAAGACTCCGCGAAGGTGATTATGTGTCTTGCAGCCGAAAGGTAGTATGAGGAAAGTATGAGGAAGCACGAAAAGAAACGTGCGTGTGGAAAGGACAAAAGGGAGCGAATGTGCGAGGGGCACGAATGAGCGAAATCGCGAGCGAGTGCGTGTGAGCGTGCGTGGGAACGCGTCTGTGGGCGAAAATGTAAGAACGCGTAAAAAAAAAAAAGAAAAAGATAAAGAAATGAGGATGCTAGGTATATATCTTACGTTCACATTCTTGTGGGAGAGAGAGAAAATTAATTAAAGAAATATAAATACACACCAAAGGAAGAAATATACACAAATCGACATGACTTTTTCATTAAGAAGACATTTTACAATTTGTATATAATATAAAGTATGACAAAGAAAGAAAAACTACAACTACTTTAGGTATACGATACAGGAGGCGTTCCGGTCTTACGGAGAGATATATATAATATGTATAATACATACTTGTAAGATACATCACAATTATTATTATCAAGCGAGTTCGCGAGTACGTGATATAAATATATATATGTATATTATATCCTCAAAAAAATTTCGATTTTCCATCTATTATTATATAAGTGCAGATCGAAGATTGATCGAGGTGGCCACGGCCACATAGATTTGTAGAGTTCAGTAGGTGCCGTAGGTTTCCTGAAACACACGAACGGGCGCACGACGCGATTGCGGAGAGATAAGTATGCGCGCGGAGAGGAGAAAAAAAACAAAAACGGAAGAAAAAAACTGAGACGCGAATTCACTCCCCCCTCCGATTGTTTACAGTCTACCTACGAAAAGTCAATCCATCGAAACACGAGACGAAGTATTCCCGGTAGATGCGTTATCATACTATAGGATGAACACGAGCGGAACAATTCTCTTGCCTTTTATCGAGAAGTAGGATCTACTCGGATATTTTTAAGACGTATACTGGATTGCATGTGTGCGAGTAGCATACATAGACGACATTTCTTTATCCAATCGACATGGTCTACACAGGAAAACGCCGACCGGTACGGCGGTTCTCTCGTGGGAGTGTCTTGTTATTCAAATCATACGTGTTCATGGCTTTCCATTATGGTACACACAATCAGGATTTTCCAAAAATCAAGTACTTTTGGATTCTCAAGTCGCAGACTATTAACGTTCAATCATCGTGACGTCAAGCGTAATTTATATTGTAATATTTATATTGTACGCGTATGATCATCTCAGACTTATGAGAGGCTGCGGCGCATGATCTTGTATGAATATCCGTAGCTTCATTCGATTTCTATAAATAATGTACGTATGCGCGTATTAAATGCTTATTTTTTGAAACTTAAAGTCACTTTCTTTTCTTGAGAGCAAGCGTGATTATGACGAAACAGCCGTACTTGTCGACCGTTTATCAGTTTACGCCATTTCACTTATGAAATACCTTACTCTACGAGAAGAAAAAAAAAAAAAGAGGATGACAAGAACTGCTAGAACTTACATTCCCGTTCATTACCATTAATTACGGCGAATTAAATCTGTAATATATTATTAGGTAGTAACAAAAAAAGTAACACGATCGCGATTAAAACGTGAAAGATTTTTATGAGATAAGGAGGGTAACAGAGAGGAAGACAAACTTAACGAAGATAAATTAAGTGAACGCATAATTAGCCATGCATCTTGTATTAATCGATAATCGATGTAACTTTTATTTCATTCGCATCGTACTTGACGCATCATTTCAACTCGTTTGAGCTAAATAACAGTAACGATCACAAGCCTCTTCGGAACAACACGTAGGTATTTTACTTCGGAACGATCGACGTTATCCATTTGTTCTTAAACTCCGTAGTTCATTATATCGAATTTTGCTAGAGTCTTCACGTAATGTAATAAAATTTTGAATAATCGAATATACAATTTTTTTAATTCTCAGGTGAACGGTTATAGCGTCTTAAGATAATACAAGAATTATATATACACTTTCATATAATATTTTATATTTATTGTAACATTCGATAAAAAGAAGTAATTGAGCTTATAATATCGAGGCTATAGAGAATTAGCTGGGAAAAGTGAGCAGTTTCTCGTTTGCTTTCGATCTCGAATTATTAAGTAGGCGAAAATAAAACTGTCATCGCCAGGATGGCAGGACATAATCTAATTTAAGGATAAAAAAAAAAACCGCATGATTTCATTTGTAATATTCCATAATCACGTGATTGATCTAGATATCTATCTCTTGATAATTCATGAAATTACTGTTCTCGAGATGTGCTTGAAAGTTTAATGTATAAATGAATGAAATATGATTTCGCCGCTAAAAATATTTCCTATATGATGGCTAAACGTCCATCTAAACGTTTCGCGAGAACGGCAAACGTTAAATGGAATGTGTTCACACCGATTTAGCTAAAATGCAGAATGAAATGATGTATTGTTTAACGTGAATGCAAACGTTCAAAAAGAGACTAGAGAGATCCAAATAATGTCACTGTAATTATACCGCAGTGCCATAATTTCCTGACGTACGTTTAAATTGCCATTACTTGTATTATTTTGATAAAAAAAAAAAAAAAAAAAGAAAGAAGAAGTATAAAAATGATAATAAAATATATTTAAACATTACCTGATTTTGTTTTAAGTCGAAAAATTTCTTTACGATATATCTCTCTTAAACGCCGACGAACAATTAATACTAATATAGAGTAACATGGCGAATAGTTCACGAATTTGTAGGATAGTGCATCTACATGCATCTTCCCTATTTTTGTGAAGAGATTAGTTTTGATTGATGCATCGTACTAAGTATAAGGATGAAGCCAGAGTATAATTTCACGTATTATTATGATATAAATGGCCATAAAAAAACTGAATATGAAGTTTCTATCGATAATAATTGTAAATTGTAAAAGCGTGGCGCTGTTTGTCGCGAAAGAATTTTTATTAATTGTATACATATATATATATATATATATATATATTATATATATATATATATATATATATATACATATAATATTGTAATATATAATATATAAAGCATTTCTTCTAAGTCTTGGGACGCTTTGCTTCGCATCTAATTTGACAATCTTCGGCACACCATTAAATTTTATCCGATATTTAATGTAATTATTCGCCAGGCTTATCCACTTTTACGATTTCCATCTGTAGCATAATCCTTAGAAAAGTACAATTACCACTAACGTCCCGAACGACAAATGGCACGTTAAAGGTTAAAATTAAGAAAAAAGAGAAAAAAGAATCGAATGGTGGCGGGGAACGTTGTCGAAGTAGATCGAAACATACGTGACACTTCTTACGTACGAGGCAACTGTACGATATAGAGTGAGACATACGCTTCGTTTGAAAATTGCTATAAGATTACGTTCACTTCCAAGCCTTTTCCACACTTGATGTTTTGCCGTTTTCAAGCCTACCTAAAGCCAAGAGCCCCATCGGTCGGCGTATCAGAGCGCGAGATGTACCTAGATATGCTAAAACTATCAACGATTTTACGACCAACGCTAGCTTAGTTAATCCCAACGAGTCGACGATATAAGATCATTTCTTTTTTTTTTTTTTTTCAGGCTATAGTCTGATTAATTAGAACGTGATAAGACGCGATGTGTCTGAGAACTTCTTGCATATTGCGCATCCTTTGCATGACCAATGTTTCGAATTTCAAGGATGCGGCGGCATCACGCGCGATCCCTGCCGCACGTGTAATCGTAACAGGATCGACCGCACGTGGAACAAGCGCGTTCAGGACACTCTCTCGTTTCTCGTAAACAAATGCAAGAACGTTCGGTTTGGACATGACGCTTACTCGACCGGTTCTATTAGGTAGACTACGGTCCCTTAGCTTAGAAATTGGTTTGAACAAATTTTTTTTCGAAACGATACATCAGCGGCCTTCCAAATTCTAGGATGCCCGAAGTTAAAAGAACGCAAAGTCGTGCAAAGCCGATAGGCTAAATACAAAAAAAAAAAAAAAAAAAAAAAAAAAAAAAAAAAAGAATACAAAGAAATTGTCGAAGCGCTATATCTAGTCATTTCATTCACGAGTCGAAGTGTACTCGATATAATAACTTGTCACCCTCGCGTCGTGATAAAATGTACGTAATTTTATTGGCGGTGTATTCGCGAGAGGTTTTCGAGGTCAACGCCATCCGGACGCCATCTTTGACGCGTTCTTTTAATTCGGGCCTCCCGGAAAATTCAGAGAGGAACAACGGTACAGGCAAAGTGCCAGACGCAAGTCCACCATGTGCTCTGCGCACACACGTGTGCACGCGTGTACACACGCGGATTTAAGGGATGATGTGAACCTCGTGCGTTTTTAACTTTGTATTAGGTAGGTGAGTCGGGCACGAGGGAGAGTCTGCTATTATGATGTTACACAAATATAAACAATAATACTTGTAATAGCTGTAAATTTACATTACGAAGTAACCGGAGAGGATACGGAATTTAAAACGAGAAAAAAAAAAGGGGGATTAAAAAATTCACGCAATTTTGCTATTATTGTTATAGGGTAAAGTGTAAGTACATAGTTATGAATTTGACAAATTAATTAATCGATTAATCAATCAAATTACGAGCATCGAAGTAATGCAATTTCGTCGTGGTCTTAATCGTTTTACTGATCGCGCGGTTTTTCAAATCGCGGGAAAGAAAGAAAGAAAGAAAAAAAAAAAGAATAAGAAGATTGTAAAAAGTAAGTACGCAGATGTGTATCCGGATTATTGTATCTTCAAAATTTGTGACAATTTACACTTCTCTTATTCCACTTACGGCGATTTTATTGGCTGCATCTTCCGATAACAATGGAACTTAAAAAACAATTTCATCGTGCCAAAGATTGCGTCTAATGAATTTTGTTTGATGGACTTGTCCAACAAATAGGTTGGTTCGATCGATCGGCTATCTCTTCCAAAAAACAGAATACTTTTTTAGGATAAGACGTACGTTTCGTCGGCAGAGAGGAAAGTGTCGACTAATCTCTTTTATGTCGACTTCTCTCTCACAGAAAAAAAAAAAAAAAAAACAGCTGACTTTCAATGTGTCTTCGATACATATGAAAATTATTGTTCGCGATATTAATAGCAATATTGTAAGATGCAGAACAAGGTTTGCGCAATGTTCCTCGATTAACGAACGGCTAACGATTTCGATGGAAAAATGAAACCGTAAGAAGGATGACTTATACACACACACACATATCTCTTGTTTTCATGTATTATACATAGCGTACCCTTCAAGGGCCTTCGGAAAGCCACTTACAATCGATTAACAATTGACATTGAAAAGTTTCAAGGAGAAATACAAACCAAAGTGGGCGAAAATGATTCGAGATAAGACGCGTGGGAGTGATCGGAATCGGTTCTCAAATCCCCTGCCTGCACACACCGCCATGTGTAACGACATTTAAGTGGATCGTAATTTGTAAATTATTATGGACTTCCTATTATATGCTGGTATATAATGATACATGTGCTCTGCCACAATAAAGCAGTTTTTTTTATCTACTCTGCCGCAGTATTTTCTTCTCCCAAATTCAATTCGTAAACGACAGCAATCGTTTTTCCACATTAATTCCACAGTGTAAATTACGTCGTAAATCGAAACAGAAATTTACATTTTAAAAAACTGTATAAAAAAATCTTTAAGAATTTTTATCTGCTCATAGAAACATACAACAATAATTTATATATGTATATGCACGTTATTCTTAGGAATAAAATATTAAAATTTATATACTAAATATTTACTATCTCTAAAAATTTATTAATTTATTTACATTGTTTACTTTAATATTTAAAAAATCATTATATACAAACACAAATATGTATATGACTTTTTGAACATCGGTTAAATGAAATGTAATTAATTATATTAAGAATCAAAGCCAACATAAATGATAAAAACATTTTTTTCATGAAGAACAAATTCGTTTTGCTTTCAAGTATCATCGAAGTAAAGCACAGCCAATGCAGCGTACAGGGAAGGACACGAGAGGTCATTGATATCTTTTATGACGTCAGAATAAAGCCGGTTTCATATCGCACAATCGAGCGACTTTTACGTTCCAATCAGACGCCGGATAATTTATTGATGATTAAACTTTTTTATATGACAATTAATTCTAGTTTTATTTATCAATTTTTTTACGTCGAAGGAAAATTCGATTTTAATACGGCTTCATTTTGTGTGAAAGCACCTTAAACCGTAACGACACAAAGAGACGTGACACTGCGTCCCTTCTTCTTCCCTTGTGATCCCTTTTACTTTTATTTCATGCAGTATCGTATCGTAAATTTCAATTCGGAAGACTTTAAAATATTTTAGACGAAGGCTTCCTTTTTACTGAAAAATGTTAAAGGAAAAACATATTTTTTATGTAAATTTGCAATTCTCCTTATTTAATTATATTCCTCGATTTTTTTCGAGCGCGAATAAATTGATTATATTTGTCGCATTTAAAAGACGCGACGTTTGATCCAAATTTATTTCGGCTCCTTATTTGCGATTCTTCATAATTTAACGTCAATTAATTAAGTAGCAATTGTTCTCGTAAAACATTGCACGAGCAAATTCAATTTATGCATAATTCGTGCGTCACGCAACGGAGACAAAGAGCAGAGTACGAATCAATGAATATACGTCAACATTTTCTCTGCTATTCTCTTCGTTGTTTGCTGATAGACGGTTGTACGATTTGATCATGCGTCGTTGAACATCTGACTAAAGTGGGAGTAATTGAGCATGAAAACTTCATAGCATGTACTCCGGCGACCTTTCTTAGTCACCTACCCGATCAATCAATCGGCGTCGCGAATTCAAAGCTAAATTTACGGAGCAAATATCTATCCGAATGTGACTCTTCCTTATATCGCTACGCAATCATGTGCGTTTCAATTCGATCGTGAATAAAATAAATTCCATTATTTTGCCCGAACCGCGATTCGAAATGACTCGAATCACGCGGTCCCGTTCAAGACTTCGAATATATAATAATTGAAAGGAAAGGAAAGAGAGAGAAAAAGAACGAGAGGAGACAAGCGGAGTGAGTTTCTGGAGCCAAACATTCGATTTTCGAGAGAAATCCGTTCTCTCGCATCGATCGATGAGAACCTTCGCGCCGTCCGGGACTGTCGTGTGTGAAGGCGGTTGGCTTCGGTCCGAGCCGATCGATACGCGAACGCGGCTGCCGAGCCGTCACGGGGATCGCCGAGGCGCGTCGACGGCGGCCGAGGTGCGCCGACGCCGGCCGAGCCACGCCGAGGACGGCCGGGACGCGCCGGACTCGGCCGAACCACGATTAGGAATCGACGCGTAGTGAAACGACGCGGGGCCTCTCTTCGAATTCGCAGGGAACGGCGTACCTACGCGCTCGACGGGCGCGGCTTTGCGTCTCGAAGCTGGCGTTTCACGCGGTAGAATGTCCTCCCTCGACTACCTGGATCTGTGCCGGCTGTGTCTCGTGAAGGATCGCGTCTCCGTGCCGATTTTCGAGGGCGAGGGAGACGCGCGGCAGATCTTCCTCAAGATCACCGCCTGTTTGCCGGTCAAGGTAAGAAGCTAACTACGCCATTCGCGGTCCGACCGAGGCGGCCACGACGATCCGCCATCTTGCGTGCTTCCTCACGGGTCGTCTCGTGGACGAGACATTCCTCGGGAGAGTCTCGTCGCACCTCGAGCGTATTCTGAATCGCTCTGTAGACCTGAAGAGAAGGCTACGAGGTGTATCGAAGTGGTACGATACGACGCCGCTTGTCGCGCGGCGTGTACCATTCCAATCTCGTCCCTCATCTGGCCTTTGTGATGCCACTAATTGCCCGATGGACTTTTGCCGCGCTTTTTTTTTTTATTCCTATGCACGCTTGTTGCCGTTCAATAAGAATATGCCTTGACTCGATCGCGTCGCAACCCGATAACGTTGTTTCCGTTCCGCATCAGGAACGGCACCCGACGGAATCGCTCGTTTGCATTTTGCACGCTCTGCCGAAATTGGCCTCGGCCACTAATGTTTTTCGACATCTTGCCGCCGACATTATTGTCCACTCTCACGAAGCGCGTAACTTGCCGAGCGTCTCGGATCGATATCTTCGCGTTTTATTTGTAGATCTCTCACGTCGATGTATACGGGATCGCACGATTCATGCGAATTAAGCCGCAGTTCCGCGTTCAGATTCTAAAATAAATAAACGCTATCACGCGTGCATTGGTCGTTGCCTTCTCACTCGTCACGGACGATTTAATGGCGTCTCTTGCGTTCCTCTTGCTTCGCCGAGCGATGATTTTTGTGGCGCAACGATTCTATTCGAGATTATTAAGACTAATATTCATTCATAAATTTTACTGATCACTCACACGGGAGTAATTTTAATATATTGTAATAATATAGATAAATTTTAAGGTTTGTTATATGAGTGATGAAGTCTTCAGAGACTTATGAATTTTTTTTTATGGTTATAGGTGAACAAGGAAGACAAATTACCTAAAAAGATATGCGATGACTGTGTGTATAAAATAGAATTATGTTATCAATTTTGGCATACGACAGCAAACGCCGAAAAACAATTGCTGCAATGGCTGGGAGAAGTAAACATGGAAGACAAACAGGGTTACAATGTGCTCAATCCGGTAATTATTATTTTCTACTTTATTACCTATTTCTTTTTCTCAATCGTGTAAAAAAAATTAATGTACACCCTGTACAGTTTTGAAAATGTCTTTAAAATTATATAACTTGCAGATTATCAATTGTTTGTTTTTTCTTTTGTCTATGTTTACCTTAGCAATGAGAAAGCTAGTAATTAGATTAGTAGCTAGTAATCAGAATATTTTGCATATTATTCGTTCTATTGTAAGTTATTTCAAATATTTAATATTTTCTAATTTAATTTTTTTATTTGCATTATTTAATAAATTTAGTTTTATATAAAGTATAAAGTATAAATCTTATATCAAATATGTGACATAATTAATAATTTAAAGGATAAAGTTTAGATTATTTTGATTAGAAAACAAAATATTTAAAATTTTTATATTTTTAATTTATTAAAATCTTTCAATTCTTGAAAAATGTAAAAATTTTATTTACATTTTGTTTTCTGTTAAATTTTAGAATGGAATGAAGCCAGAACAGAGCAACGAGAACAGGTTAGATGGTACTGTGATGCAACAAATAAGCGAACATCAGAACAATATGAATATGGGTATGATGGACAACATGGGCCTGAGTATGCCCATGATGATGCCGAGCAATACTCAGCAACAAATAACCTCAGTTCCTATGGACAACAGTGGTAGCTCTGTACAAAATGTCCAATCAGTAGCTGGACCAAGCACACAACAAACGACACATGACCAAATTACGCAGAATCAAACAGAGGCGCCTACGCAACAAGAAGAGGAAGAGGAAAGCAGTGAAGAAGAGGAAAACTCGGATGATGAATGCGATGGAGATGAAGGTACATATTTGCGCTATATATCACACCCTTGAATATTTGTTTGAAATTGAATATTTAATTATTAGGCCAGTAGCTTAAAAAAAGTATAGTGAAAAAACGAGAAAACTTGCTATTCTGTTAAAGGCCTACCTATTAAAGAAGAAAGTGAAGAAGATCCTAATAATAGTAGAACTATTGAGCCTACAACGTTTGTTAATGTTTCCCTGGCATGTGATGAAGCTGGCCCATCCGGACTTCAACAGCAGAAAATTGCCGATATGCCCGAGATGGTAATGCCTCAAGCAGCGGATGTGGATCCAAAAACTGGGTGAGTTTTCTATTCTTACTTTACTGTTCGAGGGCCAAAGGTGTCATTTGTTGTGGCACAAACAGAAACAATCACACGTGAACAATCGGATTGATTTTATCTGATCTTATCATTCCATAAATTTGAGTTTCAAGATGAATGAAATTGCTTAATCTTGAATGAAATCAGCGATGCGTATGAATGGAATAAATTTTAATAACGTATTGTGCAATAACAAATTACTTTGAGAAAATAGTTTAAATGATGCAAACATAAGTTATTAATTGCATTATAATATGTTTATTTCTGAAGAAATCGATATCTGATATCTGAGAATATAGTGTTTTGCTTTAAAAGACTCTTATTCGTTCGGCATATTTATACAAATGTAAAAATAAATCTGGAAGAAAATAATGATTGAATTTACAGATAGAAATAAAAATATGAAATAGAGAATCGCTACATATGAGTTTTGATTTTTATGAATGTAAAACGCAGGTAAACACAAGGTAAGTTAGAACACACTCCACAACCATCTTTGGCCCTAGGTGTTTAGCAATTTATATAAATATATCTTATATAATAAATTATATTTGCATTATTTTTAAATGGTTTTATAATTCATTTCTACAAAAGAGACATATTACGCTATTGTTCAATTTAAAATGCAAATTGCTAAGCACCTCGTTACTTTTACATGTGATAGCATGTACATAGAGTTCATTTTGATGAAACACGGTTTTGGCATTAATTTTCTGATGTCTAATATCTTTCGTAAAATTAATATTTGATATCAATTTTATATCGTAAATCGAAATGAATTTTATGTTAGATATTATTTATATTTATATGTGCAATAAAATGGATAGAGGGATTTCTCTGGATTATCCACATACGTGATGTAAAAGAAAAAGAAATTGATTTATTGCCTAGCAATAACGATGCCTGAAAGAAACCAGCCTGATCTCTCTGTCCATTCAGAAACAAAATGTTTACGTGTTGTCGATATTAATATTCCCACGCTTACGTGATGGCACTAAATGCCGCACATGACCGATATTCGGCCGATTCAAAAATCACAGACGATAGATATTTCAAATGATGCAACATATATCTACCATTTTCTGGTTTATGATCTTCGTGCTTTCCGACGCCTGCGCTTTGCGATTGCCAGGACACTGTATTTACTATATTAATGTTGCGACTAATCTTAAGAACTATCTTTTAATTGACGTAAAAAGATACGTATGTATCTCCCATGAGATCATTAGTAAAAATTTTGCGTATCCGGTAAGATTCTCCGGATGATACAATAAATTGCGTAGTGTTATATAACCGAGAAATCGGTTAACAATTGTTAATAACGTCGATATTGAAGAAGATGAAGGATCGTATTTCTTCCAATTTGAAGATTTCTGTGAAATGAAAGAAAAATACCGTCCACATTATGAGACTGCCGAGAAGAGGATTTTTCGCATGTAAACACAAAGGCGAGTATCATCTTTTCTACATTCTATATTCTATTTTTACTCGTAGACTCTATCTCTCGTGTTATATGCAAAAGTGAAATATCGCCGATTCGTATGAATAATGTCGGTGCGAATTTGCAACATTATCTGCGACATTATCTTTAGACCAATTTTGGTGTCTAACACGATTCTTTTGCAAATCCCGAGGCATTACGTGTTATAGTCTATCACGCATGTCGTTTGGATTGCGCGTACCATTTTGCGCGCTTCCATAAATACGAAAACTGTATCGCGAGGAATAATTTATTTTAGCGAATGAGCCAGGTTTAATAACTGCGCCGGCTTTTACATTCGAAATGAAATTTATATTGGAATTGTTACGCGTTTAATTGCGCCTCAAATTGGCTGCAGCATTGACATATGCGTAATTTTCGCGTATGTCATTTTATTATCATATATGAATTTTTGAAATGCTTTTTGTAAAGGAAAAAATTATATTATTCAATTCTGAATATATATCTATGGATATTTGATGTATGAAAGTTTGTAAAAGGAGTTTTTTACGCTCTCGCATCAAGTTTTCATAGATTGTCACTTTTCATTCTGAAGGACTGAATAATACATTTGATTTTTTCCTCTGCTATTCTTATTGCAATTCTGCATTTTTATTTTGATCTGCATATTACGTACCTATGGTACGTTAAATGTTGAAATGTGTTGAATATGAACACGTGCGTGAAAAATCATGCTCCGTTTTACTGCAAATGAGAAGAAGATGCCTTATCATGGATTATTTATGAAGGTGAGATTTTTCTATACCTGTGATTTAATTTGAGTTTTAACATGTTCTATTCCAAGTCATTAGTGATCTTTTGAGTAAAAATTTGCTTTTCTCAAACTCTTTTGCCAAGTTTTATGGCTTGATCTTTATTTTTCCTTTCTGCTGTATCGTATATTAGGAGATATCTAATATATCCAGTTTTTATGTATATATATATATATTTTTAATTATAATTTAAACGATAGTAATTATTAACAATTGTAAGGATAAAGAACTAAGTTTTACAAGATAATTCCGTAATTAATCGTAATTAATAGGTCAATTTTATATCGTATTCTATCTTATTCGTCGAATACTATTTAAATACTCTATAAGATTTATGAATTCGGAAAGCTTGATGGATATTGTTTCACGTAACGGATGATAATGAAACTTCCAAAGTTGTTTGACTTGACGACAATCACGACGACTTTTTCGATTCGCACGTGCGCTCTTGTTAACACGTTATTATTGCTGTGTTTCGAGAGGGATGCCAGCAATGCCCAAGCACCTTGCACCGGCCACCTTGCAGCACTCACATAAGCATAAGATCTCTATCTTTTTTCGACTATCTCTCTCTCTCTCTCTCTCTCTCTCTCTTCCTCTCTTTCTTTTTCTCTCATCACTGCCTGTATGCAAGATATATTTGTAATAATCACAATAATCACAAAAAGCAGACTCAAAAGACAAAAGCTGTGTGTGCCCACGGGTCGTTCTCCGTTGCAATGTCCTTGGGTTTTGTCAATTTCAGGGAAGGAGGCGAGACCTTCGGCGGCTTGTCGGGGATGCTGCGCCAGATTCTCTCGCCCTCGCCCGAGATCGGGGAGGCCGGCATGTCCGTCAATTGTAATCTCCTACAGACCAACTCGATATTCTCGAATCAATCGTCGATGCTATCGTCGACGTTGCTCCCCCCGCATTTTCAGTCCGTATGCCCGGAACAGTCTCTGCTCGATCAGATGCAGATCTTTCCCGAGTCCTATCCGTGTCCCACGTGCGGGCTGGAATTTCGAAGCGCCCTTAAGCTAAACTACCACATGCGAACCAGTCACGCCGCGCGGCCGGAGTACGAGCACGGTATCGAGAATCAGCCGAGGTACTCGTGCGCGATCTGCTCGTGTACTTTCATTGCTCTGAATCACCTGAGGATGCACGAGGTCACGCACTCCGCGTCCGTGCCGACGTGCGCCTCGACCTCCACCAGTCTCGCGTCGCCCGTCGGCAACGTGGAGAAAACGTTCGCCTGCGATCTCTGCCAGGCTAGCTTTCGGTATCGCACGCTACTGGAACGTCACCGGAGAATGCACCAGGAGGTCGGCCAGGAGAAACCCTATTCCTGCTCGAGGTGCCTGATGCGCTTCGAGACGCGCAACTTGTACAATCATCACGCGAAAACCCACAGAGTAACGCCGACGAGTAACGACAATCGGATAGTCGCTGGTACCAACGCGATGCCGTCGTCCGTCGATCCGATGGTGACCGGCAATCTTGGCGTAATCGGCGGCAGCGGCAGCGGCGGCGGCGGCGGCGGCACCACCGGCACCAGCGGTGGTCCCGCAAAGTCCATGCCTTCTTATCCCTGCGACTCGTGCTCTAAGCAATTTACGACCGCCGAATCGTTGACCACGCACAAGGCGGTCCACAGGTCGCGACCGTTGGTCTGTGACGTGTGCGGCAAGGGCTTCACGCATCGCAAATATTACGTGGTGCATCAACGCATCCACACCGGCGAGAGGCCGTATCTCTGCGCTATGTGTGGCAAATCGTTCACGCAGGCGTCGACGCTCACCGTACATCGTCGTTATCATACGGGGGAGCGTCCGTACACCTGCACGTTATGTGGAAAAGGGTTTGTCACGCGAACGATTATGCTTAATCACATGAAGAAGCATTGAGCCGACCAAGATCGATCGATAGGATCGATAGGATCTTGGCCGGGCGCGATTAAATTTCAGGTTTCGTGAATGTTCTAGAAAAGATAATATTCTTATTTGATCTCAAAGTTTAATATTTCATCAACATTCTAGAGGAAAAGTACTGAATACTAAAAAATTTTCTAATTAAAAGTTGTGCGGTAGAATTAAAGAAAAAAAAAAAAAAATCTCAAGAAAAAGATTAAAAGTATTCGACATTTTTATCATTATCCATTGAAACATTTTAATAATCAATATGTATAATTTTTCAAAAGCATAGGTATTGTGCTGAGTAAAAAAAAGTCTAAATGAAACAAAAATTGAAATTTAATATGGGATTGGAAATTAATAATAATCGAGAATTGTAGAGTGTTGATGTCTAAGTGCCTAAAATTACTCAAGTTACTATCACATTATAATAAATAAGTCGATTTAATATATCGAATAAATTAAAATGTGTAAATTAATTTTTTTATGAATACGTAAACGTGATAATATACAATTTCGTATATAGTTTCGGATAAAATATATTTAACGATCGATCAAATCAAAACTACAATAAAAATAAGCGAACAATTATATGCTGTAATCATAAATGTTGTCATCACTGTGATATTGTTTGTATATTATACAAAGTATTTAGACTAATGTTAATATTAATGAAAATGGCGCGAAACTTTCTGTCCTTTTAAATGAAAGATGATATGACGCAATTCAGTTTTTAGTAAGAGAAGTTAGTACCTGCGCATCAATATGAAAAAAGTGCCTAAAAGAAAAAAAAATTCTAAATTTTTAAAATTTTGTTTTGTCTATGAGAAAAATAAAAGAAAAATAATAAAATTAAAAATAATTTGAAAATAAATGAACAATTATTTTTGTACTTCACATTTGACATTAAATTTTTAATTATGTTGAATTGTCCGATTGTTATTCTATAAAACGCAGCAATTGATTTCAATCATAATGTTTAACTGAATTCAGGTGCCTTTAATTAATATAAGATGAAAGACAGGGTAGCATGTGTAATATCAATTATGTAAACGTGACATGTAAGTATGAAGACGCTTAAATATTTAGATTTAGTCTTGGAAGTTATGCGCAACTCGAAGGTAGAATAAATTGATAAAATAATGATGTAACGGCTTTAAATTTCTTATATTATTTCATAAATATATATTTTTTAAATATAATTTTTATTAAATTGTTTTTCACAAATTTGTGCACTTTATATGTTTAGATATATTTATATAAAATTGACAATATTTTTGGTAAAAACATCACATCATGTAAAATATTCTAATAGCAATATTTAATATTTACACAATTTTTTTAATGCGTTAAATATCTAACAATTTCGATTTATTTTATTTAAATACATGCACATTAATCTATTATAAAATATTTATTATTTGTTTTTATGAATTATGATTATGTAACTTATTTATATCAAAAAACTTATATGCACGTATTTATTTAAATTTATAAAAAAAAATTTTTCAATTTTATTAATATTTAAAGCTATTTAATTTACCGAAATTTTAAACGCAAATAGATTTTATACTTAAAATTATCACTACTTTATTTATTCGGTATTAAAATTTAAATAGAAGCAAATATTAGTTTAAAGAAATATTAAAGTTTTAAATAATTCTATTGTTTTACATAATTTTTTAATATTTTTTTATAATTGAACATATATATTATCAGTAAAAAGCACAAATGCAAATAACGAATTTGCACTACTCTTTAACAATTGATCGCTTATATTCGACATTTTTCGATGTTAATTTATTATTAATTTAAATTTTGGAAATGTAGACTGAATTATTAATATTCAATCATAATTTATATATTGACAAAATAATATAAAATAATAACAAGAGATATTTTATTAATTGCATTAATTAATTAAAGTTAATAAATTCTTGGCTTTTTCTTTAGCTATAGAAAAAAAAGAACGAAATATTTATTTTGTACTCTCTAATTTATGAAATAAGTAATTATTTTGTAATAAAGTTATATAATATATTAAAGTATTAAATAAATTAGATTATAAATCTATAGCAAAAAATACTGAGAGAAATCATAAATACAAAGGTTATACAGAGTGTTTATATTCTAGAACATTTTTTTCAATCATGAATGAATTATTTTTAAATAAAAATAATTGAAAGTCACAAGTCTTAAATTGATACAGATAAAAGTCAATAAGAGCCACTTGGAGTCTTAATTAGACTTTAAGATTTAAGACATATTAAACGGTGTAATGTACAACATGTTTAATATAATTTTAATATAATTGACATGTTTAATATAATTAACATGAATTTTTAATTTAATATGTTATTGATATTTGACATTATATTTAATATTAAAAATTATGAAGAGCTGATTGATTTTATTTTTCATTTAAACTTTACCATAGCAAAAAATTCAAAATTTGTCAAGATCTAAATACATATAAATTTATGCCTCGTATGATAGTAATGCAACATTCTGTATATATTGTAAGCAATAAATAGTAAGATAGTGCACCAAAAGAAAGGGAAAAAAAATGATACGATTATTAATATGATTATTGTTAAGCCATCCACAATTTTAAAAAACACAATATACGAACACGACATACCTATTAGTATTAAGTGAATATAGAGTATAAGTAGTATTTTGTAGTCGCATATTGTGTTGCTAGAAGGTCATAAACAAGCTGCAAGTACAACAAACAAAGCAAAAGACGACGGTGTCCGTTCGCAATGCATTGTTTAAGCATTTTGTGATAGGGCATCGAGGAAAGGTAGAAGGCAAGACGGTTACATAATAAAGAGAATAATACAATTCAAAATAAGGTGCTTTATTGACACTACCCATCTTCCATACGATCGAGTACGAGTTATCCAGCAGATCGTCCCTGTAAATAATTCGTAAATATCTCGTAAGGCCCTGATTAAGGCAACGATAAAGAACGAAACAGGCAGTTAGGAATGAGCACTGATTCACTCCCGTTTGTGTCTCTCTTCTTTCCAGATATTTTGTGTCAAAACTCACGGTGCTGCCTCAGGATCAGCAGCAATGCGGGTCCAGTAAAATCACGCAGATCATCCTGACCCAGGATTACAGGCAGCTTTTAACCGAGTCGAACGCGAAGGTACCATCGAATATCAGAAGACTCGTTCAGAAGCGCGTTCTGCAATGTGAATTTTGTGGTGATTGTTTCACCTCCGATCAGGCTCTTAATTCGCATCTAGAGACGCACGAGTCCTATTCGGAGGAAGAGACAAGGCAGCAGGAGGACGAGCAGTTGGTCTGCGAGCATTGCGGTTGCAGCTTTATGACGACGCCGGAATTGCACGAGCATCAGAAGGAGCACGTTTCCGAGGAATATTTTAGCTGCGACAGTTGCGACTACGTGACCTCGGACAGGGAAAGCCTGATCGCCCATGAGCACTGTCACGTGTCCGATTATAAGTACCAATGCGAGGTGTGTGGCGAAGAATTCCAGAACAAGAGCAATTGCCAGGTGCATCTGTTGTCGCACACGCAGGAGAAGCAGTTTCAGTGCGACATATGCAACGCCACATTTCGCTATCGTCAAGGTTTACGGTTGCATGCGAAGTTACACCAACCGGACTACGTGGCGCCGCAAAGGAAGCACCACTGCGAGCTGTGCAACAAGCGTTTCTCTCGGAAGCAGGTGTTGTTGGTGCATATGAAAACTCATGGTAACGTAGAGCCACAAAACGAGTACGTCTGTCCGATATGTAGCAAGTCTGTGTCTAGCAAGACTTACCTGGCGGTGCATCTGCGGAAGCATACCGGTGAAAAACCTCATGTCTGCGACGTTTGCGGCAAGGGCTTTATCTCGCAGAACTACCTGAGCGTGCATCGTCGCACGCATACAGGCGAGAAGCCACATCAGTGCGTCCACTGCAACAAAAGATTTACCCAACGAACTACACTGGTGGTGCATTTACGGGGTCACACGGGTGACCGACCTTATCCCTGCACGTGCTGTCATAAGTCGTTCGCCTCGAAAACTATGCTGAACTCGCACTTAAAAACGCACGCGAAACAGAACGCTCAACAACGGCAACAACAGGAGGTGCAACAGCCACCAAGCTTGGAACCTCAATCCGAAGATGATCCAATGCAATTTGAATCCGTCACTGTAATGATGTAATTAGAACAATTGATTGCTGAAATAGATATCATATTTTTTTCATAATCACAAGTCTTTGTTTTGCTTTTTTTACATTTCATCAGTATATATATAGGTGATATTTGCGCGCAACATACAGAGAAAATGACTGCTAGGTACTTCGCAATCTATACTATAGATCGATAGGCTTTCAAATCCTACAGGGTAACTGGTGGAAGCATATTGTAAGGCGGACTCGCTTTTTTGTAGTGATATCTCTTTTACGCTATATTAAATTAGATAAAGAATATGCTTGTAATATGTATCGATTTGTTGAAATATGAACAGGTATTTTATCGAATTGAGACTAACATTAGACTATGCGATGCGGGCGATTCATGATTCGTTTCTTTTGATTTTATCAAAGGACTAGACTTACATGTAAATCATAAATAATTAATAGTAATTGTAATGATGGATCTGTACATTCATACTATTCACAAATCTTATATGAATTGCAAATTTTGAACCATATAATATAACACAAATCGCGCATAGTTTAACGCTAGTTCTTTCTAGAGTCTTTCTTAAACAGAATCAGTATATCATCACTGAAAAATGAAGAATACAAAAGATTTATACTGCTATGTTTCTATCGAGATTTTATTGAAAAAGATGATTTAATAATAGATAGATTGTTTTAATTAATAATATTATACTATTAGAAATAATGGTATATGTTCTATGAATAAATTCAAAAATAAAACAGAAATATAAAGTAAAACAGTAAATTATTATTTAAATTCTTTTGAACTTAAATTATACAATTTCATTCTATAAATCGTAATCTAAGATAAAGAAAAACTTGAAAGTTACATGTTGTAAATATGTACAATTACTATGTATGTTATTGTAGTGAAATCTTTATTTTGTTGTAGACAGTGATGAAATTGTTTACTGATTTAGTTTAAGAGAGGTGGAGATACCTCGCATTCCTTTGAAAAGTCTGACAGATGATATTGTTGGCGTAATATCTGATTTAAAAGAATCATAAGATAATGCCAACTATTTATTATAATCAGTAAATACTTGTATATAATAAAAGTATCATTTATGTTATAAGAATAAAATGTTTTACAGATTAGATTATACGATGCAACATTTTTATTACAGAAATAAATATCCTGTGAGATTTGATCAGACTGTGAAGATTCTATCAATGAAATTAATTAATTTTATAAATGATTTAATAAATATAAAGTGAAGGTAAACCGAAGCAGTAAATAGAAGCAAGCAACTTTGCAAACTGCAATAGAACCGTCCATGATTTTTTAGTTACTTTAACAATATTTTTTGATTTTATACTTACATTTGATTTATTTAACAATGCGATTTATAGATAGATAGTTATTTATTTGATATTTTCTGCTTCACTTGCGCATTTTTAACTTGGTAAAAACTTTTTGATATAGTGTATTGTAAATAATTGTAATCATTTTTAAATTAAATGATACTTGCCTAATTGTTATAAACGTTTATTAAAGAATTACAGAAAATAAAATTTCTAGTGCCTTTGTTACATATCTCATTATTGCTTATAAATAAAAGAAAATTATATGTGAAAATTATATGTGAAATTATATAAAAATTATGGGAATAAATTTCAGTTGTAAACCGATAAATGATGTAACGTATCTAAAAAAATTGTTGGCTTTTGGTTTTTATGTAACATTTAAAATATATTTCATTATTCTCTTATTAAAATTTTTAACTCTAATTTAGATTATTTTTATTTCACACATATTTGCTTTTTTTTTTTTTTTATATATTCTTATTTATTAAGCTCATATAAAAAGATAAAAAATATTAATATAAAAAAACATTTAAATCTTTTAAATATAATCTACTTGATTGTATTATTTTTTAAAAGGAAAAATTAATATAATAGTTAAGTTAAATAGCATTGTTATTGTACGAATCTTCCGTGCATCACGTGATTATTATTAATAGCAATTCTAAAATATTCTTGAAAAATATTAATTTTATTATTACATAAGAGGGAACTTTTATAAGAAACTTATAGAAATTATTTCTTTTGTTTTCAACTATCAATTTATTTTGTTATATATTTACAAACTCTAATATTTTTCCGTGATATTTTTTATCCGTGATATTTTTTTAGCAATATCATATTTTATCTTCATATAATTTTTCACTATCATTTTTATATAACCAATTTTAATAAAATATTGTAATTCTTTCGAAGTATTGTTCTTCCATGTCTTAAGAAAGTCTTATTTAAATATATTAATAAAGGTGTTTTAATAAATATAATGTATACATATGATAAAATACGTAAAAGTTAAATTAAAGTTTTTCATAATTCTATTTTACGGCACAAACAATATTTCTCGAAATAGTAATTTGTTGTATTATACTTTATTCTTCTTTACAAGAATGATTTAGAATTTCTAAAATAAACATATAAAATTAAAAATTATATTTATTTTTCTTATATGCACACATATTTTTTCTGTTATACAAATTTTGATTTACAATAAGTATTTTATGGAATGAAGTATCTGACTCAATATGTCATTGAGATTGCAGTTCTGAAATTATACAGTAAGTAACAAGATTTTAATATTTTATATCGGCAAATTTTTTTGTATTAAAACTTCTTACTGCACTTGAACATTTAAATAGACATAAAAATATATCTCTTTTTACTTAAATATCAATTTATTAACTTTATATAATTTGCTTTATATAATTTTTCTTCTCTTTGTGATCTATCTTTTGAATAATGATTCGGATATGTGATGTGAAATGATTGAAATAAAAGAGGAACGAATCTATTTGTTAATTATAGATATTAATCCGTGTTTCTTTATTTCTTTTCAGAATTAAAAAGCAGAATTCCAGTACATTTCTGAAAAACCATATGATGCAAAGGGAAGATCAAGGTGCCTCTTTCGTCATTCTTCAAGAGATTGACGATAAAACTATTCTTATTCAAAAGCTACCCGTGTACCACTGTGATTCGTGTGATGAAGACTTTGATTCAAAAACCAATTTGGTAATGCATAGAACGGAACGATCGATACTTAAAACCCGAGAAGTGTTGCGTCAAGCAAAACAGAAACATAAATGTGATATATGCGGACAAACGTTCTCGAGAAAATTACAGTTGTTTAAGCATCGTCGGCTGCAGTGTAGATATCCCTTAGACGTCCAGAAACAGGAGCGAAAAGAGATAGAAATCAGAAAAAGCAGGAGAAAAGTAAAGACAAGCCGTGAGGAATCGTGTCCCGTTAAATGTGATCAGTGTCACAAGGTTTTCAAGAAGAAAAGATACTTAAATGTACACAAAACGTTGCACGGCGCGCCACACATTTGTCACGTGTGTGGTGCGAAGCTCACGTCGGAGTATTATCTGAAGATTCACGTCAGGCGACACAATAAAGAGTTCACGGAGTTTTGCAAGATCTGTAACAAAGGCTTCTATTTGAAGGCGACCTTAAGGACTCACATGAGCGTGCACACGAACGAGAAACCATGTACTTGCGAAATCTGTCATAAGACCTTCGGCAATCCAGTCTATCTGCGAAGTCACATGAATATCCATCGAGAACCCGAGACGAGGAAGAAGTACAAATGCGAGATATGCAGCTTCGAAACGTTTTACAGCTATTGCTACAAAGAACACGTGTGGACCCATACGGGCGAGAACCAAGTAACATGTGAAGTATGTGGCAAGCTAATCAGACGACAGTACATGAAGACTCATATGAGAATACACACTGGTGAGAAACCGGAAATTTGTGAATTTTGTGGTAAAGCGTTCAGCGCCAGAAAGTATCTGATTAAACATCGGCGAACTCATACTGGTGAAAAGCCCTACAAGTGTAATATCTGCGAAAAATGTTTTACCCAGCGTGGCACGCTTAGTGCACATCTTCGGAGACATGTAAATCACGAATGAAAGTGTTTTTCTGTTTTATCTTTTTTTTCCTCTAGATTAAAATGCTTTTCATACTGATTCATAGTTACATAGCGTTATTTTAAATAGCGTTGATTGATAATAGCATAGCTTCCAAAAGATTTTTTTATCTGACTCTGAATAAGATTAAGCGTTATGTGATGTAAATTTCTGGATATTAAAACAAATAAAAAATAAATCTGACTGTTAAATTTATTCAATATAATTTCAGAGTACCTATTTATAGTTCTCTCACTTGAATTTAAATAGTTATATTTATATGCTCTTTTATATATATAATTGTATTGTATATATAATTGATTTTTTGCATGCTTTTTCACAAACTTTACATCTTGTTATCCTTAATTCCGAATGTGATATACAAATTTGATAGTCAGATTTATTTTGAACATCCCAAAATTTACATGAAACATTTAGATCCGTTTCTAGGATTAGATAAAAAAATATTTTTGTACCTATGTAAGTATGTATCTATGAAATTAATGTAATTTGTTAATATGCGTTAATACTTATTTATATATTATACTAATTGAATACAATTGTTATTATTTTAAAGGCCAAAATTCCAAATTCGTTACTTTCAATATTTGCGTCATCATTACAACAATTTTTTTTATGCATAGTTAATGTGATATTAATAATAACATGAAGTTATGTCAAGAAAAACAATTGATTGAAAATATTAATTTGCAGTAGCTTGCAGATTTAAATAAGTGACAATATATAAAAAGATAATTTCAGAAACCATTAAATGTTATAAAACTTT
Organism: Pogonomyrmex barbatus; assembly: GCF_055798465.1. Taxonomy (NCBI): domain Eukaryota; kingdom Metazoa; phylum Arthropoda; class Insecta; order Hymenoptera; family Formicidae; genus Pogonomyrmex; species Pogonomyrmex barbatus. Next base: position 2,430,899 of record NW_028297182.1, on the reverse strand, counting down.
ATTTAATAATATGCTTCTTTTTTCTCACCTATTAATTTGCTATATATAATTAAATCTATATGTTGTTATTATTAATTAATACATCATTGTGTGCGATTAAAAAATATTTTTGTGCATAACTAAAATATTGAAATCAAATAAATTTATTTCTTTAATGTGATATTATGTATACTGTACTGTATATTATATATACAATACAATAAATTTAAATGTTTTTCTATAATTATTTATGATTCTGCTTTTACTCATTTTAGGATTAATTCAGATAATATAATAAATTATGTCAAATAAAATAGAAGAGTGAAAAATTTATACTTTGATAATAAAATTTCAAATACTAGCAAAATTAATTGATTTTAAAAGTAAAATAATTAGGTGAAACATTAATTATATAAAATCAAATACATAAAATGTTAGAAGTTAAAATATTATTTATAATTTATATTTTGAAAACATAATATGAACAATTTTTGAAAAGGTGAGTAAGAAAAGTATAATATAATTCTTGTTACGAACAAGAATTGTATATTACTTAGTCTGATTGAACAAATATACTTTTAGAAAGAAGAATTATAGATTATATCTTGTAAAGAACGTAGTTCATAAAAGTATAAAAAAAGATTTCTAATCTTTTATTAATGAATATTTATTTCAATTTTTAATATAATTAACTTTAAATGTGTGACATATATAATTAAAAGACTAAACCTTTCTGAACAATTCAAAGATTATGTTATCTAATTTTCAACAAATCAATTAGAGCAGTAACGATCAAACTGGCAGACATGATCGACATAATCAGTATAATATGAAAGTGCTTGCTATAAAACTTATCAAGAGTGTGAAAAAGCTTAGCTCAAGTAAATTTATTTTGAATTGAATTCTAATAAATATTTATTCTCTAAGAATTCTCCTTCGCTTCCTCGCGCTGTTGACAGATATTATTTATTACAGGTGTGACGAGGTCGAGATAGAAGATCCAGTCGAGCTCAAAGATATAGAGTTAGTGCGATATCAAGACGAAGTATCTACCGTGGAAGAGTATCACATCGATGATCAAGAAATGATTACGGAAACGATTGAGTATAGAACTGAAGATTTGAACGACAAAGTGGAGTCTATGACGGAGATACATGTTATAAAACGAGTTTCCGAACACGATTCAGGTCGCAAACGTGCGACGATTTATGAATGTGAAATTTGTGGGAAACAAATGTTCAAGAAGCTGCAATTTTTGAAGCATAGACAGGATCACGAGAGGAATCCGAAGGTTGACAATCGTTGCGAAGAATGCGATAAAGTCTTCGATAATGAAGACAAGTTGCGAAAACATATGATAAAAGTGCATCAGAAGGAGAAGCCCTTTCAATGCGTTCTGTGCGGCAAGTGTTTTAAGACTGAGGAATTCCTGAAGACTCACTTGAAGCAGCACAACAAACGTTTCATCTGTGACATATGCGGCGTGTCAAAGGTCTCCGGGTACGATTTGCGCTTACATAAAAAGAAGCATAATCAGGAATATGTGATTTATTGCAAGGTCTGCAGCAAGGGCTTTTACACGAATCAGACATTGGAGCGGCACTTGCTCACGCACACCGGTGAGAAGCCTTTTGTGTGTAAAGTATGTAACACCGCGTATGCAAGCGCGGCGTATCTCAACATGCACATGAGGTCTCACGGCGAGAGAGAGAAGCACAAGTGCAATATCTGCGATTTCGAGAGCTACTGGAAGGCCGCCCTGAAGGTGCATCTCAAGATACACACCGGCGAGAATCAGATCACATGCGAGGTGTGCGGAAAGTCCGTGAGCAGCAAGACGTATTTGCAAATTCACATGCGTATACACTCGGGTGAGAAACCGCACATTTGCGAGATGTGCGGCAAGGCGTTCAGCGTACGAAAGTATCTGATTGTACATTTGCGAACGCATACTGGCGAAAGACCTTACGAGTGTAAAGTGTGCCAGAAAAGATTTACGCAACAGGGCTCACTGAATTCTCATATGAAGTCTCATAATGAGAGCAAATAAACGAGACACTCTTCAAGGCCTGTATACTCGATATTTGCCATTCACATAGAGTTAAATATGGTCCTTCAATTCTTTATTTTGAATTATTTGCGAATTATGAGCGTACTGTGAATATAATATAAGTCATATACCGCTCTATAATCATTACATAGAGTTTTATAATTAAATGAAGTTTGTTTGGTGGAAACAAAATGTATGACATCATGTGAAATAGCATGTGTGAATGAAGTTAAATAAAATGCATATGAAAATTGCATTTTATTTAGCAAATTATTTTTCATAAAAGCGTAAGACTGATGATAATCATAAAAAGTTAAAAAGGAAGAACATAACAGATCTAGCCTTAAAAATTCAAGATTTATTCTAGAGATTATTATTTTATAAAACATGCTTTAAATTGATTTAAGTTATTTAAATATATATTGTGCAATCACATATCTTTTTAAAGCTTTTAGAATTTTATTCATGTTTTATTTAAAGATATAAATTTAATATGAAAACAACATTTTTTAAACAGAATAACGTATTCATTTAGTTATCTAACCGAATCATGAAAAATAATAATATTTTAATCTTGTGTAAAGTTAAATTTATTGTGACAACTTAATAATACTCTTTATTTTAAGATTTCAAGTTTATTTGAAATTTTAATTCGTAAAATCATAATTATTTTATACCTGAGCAGCATAATATATTTATAAATATATGTTAAGTCATCAATTATTATCAAATCTATAACACTGTAAATATATTACATATATTATCTTCTATATATATGTCTTGTTATAATCAAAAATAAAAAATATAAATGTGTCATACATGTGCTTTGATAGCTGTAAATTTATCTATTTTACAATTTATTAAAATTTCATGTAAAATATACTAATAGTGGAGACTTTCTATATAAATAAATATGACAAGCGGATGATGGAACAATCGCCAATATGAAAATGTCATTTGGATTACAAATATTACAATAAAGATTTACTACAAATTTTCGAAAGGTACGCATTATTTTGTAATTCGTGATTGAGTTTAATTCTTGGTATACTTATTAATATTGTTACATATTTTATCTGTGCTATTTTTTTAAGTGAAGGAAGATACGAAATAATGTTTAATATTATATGAAGAATAGCAAAAATTTGATTGTATTACCATTCTGTTTAATTATAAATCATCTTGAGAGAATAAATTTAATTGTACAGCAATTATTTATTATTAATTACATGTACATGATTAAAAAAGTAATAGATATACGTATTTTTTCAACATTTTTTATTTGTATGTACGTATAATTTTTTCTTCGATATTTGATAATCTAAAAAGTTGTATTAACACACAATATTTGACAAAAAGGGATTAGATATAAAGGAACATAAGTGAGAAATTTATCTAAATACTCTCTATAACAATCGATTTAAATTGGATTTAATATTATTATATGTGTATAGTCATTATTTCATTTTCTTTTCAGAAATGAAAAACCAGCAGAGACGTGTGTAAAAAATGAACAATCTGTAGACGAATCTACAGATTCTACATCGGTTTCAATTTTCATTAAAGAAGAAAATATAAAACATAAAGATTACAATGTGCAATACGAAGCTATAAGTTCGAGATGTAATCTTTCCAAAAACTCACCAACAAAAAATGAACTTGAAGAAGTTACGAACGGAGAAATTATGATTCGTCAGAATCATTCAGGCATGAAAAAACAATCTACCAATCAAACATTTTACGAATGTGATATATGTACGAAGCTGTTCAGATCGAAGAACTTGTTCGAAGGCCATTTAGTGGCGCACAGCGACGCTCGACCCTATCAATGCGATGTTTGTGGCAAGTCCTTCAAGAGAACCAATACCTTAGCAGTACACAAGCGAATCCACACTCACGAGAAAAACTTTGTTTGCGATGTGTGCGGTCGCGCGTTTGTACAGGCTTCTCAGCTAGCTACACATCACAGGCGTCACTTTGAAAAGTACACAAGGCACTGTGAGATCTGCAACAAGGGCTTCTTCACGAATGCCGAGTTGCATGGGCACATGAACGTGAAGCACGGCGCCAAGGAGCATGTGTGTACCGCTTGCAACAAGTCGTTTCCCAACAATCATACCCTGGTGCGTCACTTGAAGATCCACGATCCGAACTTCAAACCCATCAAGCATCAATGCGAGTTTTGCGGCAAGACGTTTGCCTACAAGAATTCGTTGGTGGTTCACGTCAAGTCACACACCGGCGAGAATAAGTACGACTGTCACCTGTGCGGCAAGTCCGTCTCATCCAAGGGATCTCTTCAGGATCATTTGCGTCTGCATGGCGGGGAGAAGTCTCTAGTCTGCGACGTTTGCGGTAAGGCCTTTCACAAGAGAACGACGTTGGTCGTGCACAAGAGGACTCACACCGGCGAGAAACCATACTCATGCGACACCTGTGGAAAATCTTTCACGCAACATTCTACTCTGGTTATACATAAACGATATCACACTGGCCAGAGACCGTATCAGTGTAGTTATTGCAGCAAGTCTTTTGTATCCAGAGGATTACTTAACGCACACAATAAAATACACGTGGTTAATGTGATGGTGATGCAGCCCGCATAATTAATATGACTTGGATGTTTATTTGTATTACACTCAATTGCATCTTGTGTTCAAAATATTGTGCAGTGATACTATTAAACTTATGGATCCAAGCATCGTGACAGAACAAAATTGCTAGTTGAACACTGCCATTTTATACTTTGACATTGTACATTTACAATGCTATACGACTAAATATTTTCATCTGAATCAATACTTAATGCGATAATCATAATATTGACGTTATAACTGATATTTTTTGTTAGATTTATGATTTAATTTTTAAATATTGAAGAATTGAAACATTGATCTCTTTTTTATTATTATTATTATTATTATTATTACACTATTATGAATGAATGACTTAAGCTTTTATATTAAATGATACATATAACAAGAACTTTTTTTTATAATTCTGATATGAATGTTTCTATTTTTATTTTTGAAGAATGATGTGTAACGTATGTGTGAATTATCGTCGAAAGTTAATATATTTATCTAAAAAATGAATGTACAAAATTGTACATTAAATGATAGAATAACAAGTAAAAAAGTAAGATATGTATAATACTGATTATTTTTATGCAGATTACAATCTTTGTATTAGTTGGATATTCTTGCATTATGTATTATTTTAATAAAAATACTACTCAAAATTATGACTATCAAAAAATATCTTATCATGTTTTTTCATGTCTCAAGTATTTCCATTTATATATGTATATATGATAAAATATTTCTGAATATTTTTTAATCAAATTATCTAAATACATACATTGTGATGAAGCTGCAAGTTCTACAAATTTACTTACAGGAGTAGAAATAATTTGCTAAACAACGAGAGCGGACAATGAAAGATCGTTGCAACGTAACAAGGATATTCGATACTGATATCCCCTTGAATTTTTCCATTTCAGGTACAGCCAACTACCGTTTTCCGAAGACTATTACCCGGTGTTCTCTAAACTCGATCTGATGAAGAAGAACGGAGAACCCACCAAGTCCCCGTCAAAGTGCTCGGAACCGACGGCAGATACGACCGATGAGACAGCAGCCTCAACGAATCCCGAACAAGATGCCATAAAGCAAGAGGTAAATGATGAGGATGATGAGGAAGATCATCCTTTGGTGTATCACTGCTCGGTTTGTGGTGTCTTCTTTGCCTCGCAATCCTTGTTGACCAATCATGAGATCGAGCACAAAGGTAAGCGGAAGAACACGTGTGCCCAATGTGGCCGAGTCTTCAGAACCGGTATCAGTCTTCGCAAACACATGAAGGCACATGCGGTACGTAAAAGCAGTCGTAAAGGCAATTCTTCCGGGGTGTCCGGCCGTACGGCGTCATTGAAGAAAGTGAAAAAGGAGAAGCCCGAAGTGGAATTTCTTTGCAAGACATGTAACAAGGTCTTCCGGCACAAGAGCAATTATCAGAAGCATTTGTTGCGCCACACGGTAGGCGATCTCCCCTGCAAGCATTGCTCCAAGAAGTTCCGGTTGTTTCGCGACCTAACGAGACATGAGAAGACGCATTTTCTACCGAGCTACACGTGCAAAGAGTGTGATTATGAAACTACCGTTCTAGCTGCTCTGAGCATCCACATGACGCGACACATGGACAAGGCAGACTTACCGTTCAAGTGCAACGAGTGCGACAAGCGTTTCCGGAAGAAGCTCGATCTTCAGGAGCACTATAACATTCACTCGGGCGAGAAGCCATTCGTCTGTCAGCTCTGCAACAACGCTTTCTATTTGAGACGACAACTCTCCGCGCATTGCAGACGCAACCATCCCGAGCTGAAGGCCAACAAAGTGACCAGCACCGCCTGTGACATTTGCGGTCGTGTACTGGCTACGAAAAGATCACTTTTCCGTCACAAGGAAAGTCACAATCCGACGAAACTGTACCTCTGTGACTACTGTGGAAAGAGTCTTAGTAGTGCTGAACATCTGAAGAAGCACAGGCGGATCCACACCGGGGAGAAACCATACGTCTGTGATATCTGCGGAAAGGGTTTCACCGACTCCGAAAATCTGAGAATGCACAGGAGGGTGCACACGGGGGAGAAACCGTATAAATGCGATCAATGCCCGAAGGCGTTCTCGCAGAGGTCAACGTTGACGATTCACAAACGCGGACACACCGGGGAACGACCTTACGTTTGCCAAATTTGCCATCGTGGATTCTCTTGCCAGGGCAACTTGACGGCACACCAGAAGTCTACATGTGTTTAAGAACTTTGACCTTGAACGAGAGAATTTGTTCTGTGAATGGCTTAAAATTTCTCGTTGTCGACATATGACGATTTAAGAACAAGATTTTACGTTGACGATCACACATTTAATGACGATAGTGCGATTAGTACGTGCTTACGCGTTGTTACCTTATGTATCGTGACAGCGGGACAGAAACTGAAAGAGAGATCTTTTGAATTATAGATTATATATCTATACGCGTTGATGTTGACGAAGTGCGCGTCATATTCGCGAGATTGATACCGATACTTCCCGATAAATCTCTATCTGATATCTTTTGTACACTCGTAATATTTGCGTAAACCGTGCGGCGCTCAAAAGACAAGATTATGCACGATATTTATCTGTTTAGTTCTTCCACGAATTATACTTTACATGAGTTATACGACTATACGTTTGTATTATCGTGCTCAAAGTGTTCCGTTACGAATATTGTTGTTCTATTTTTTTTCAGTGTAAATAAGGATAACTTGTAAGCCGAAGTTGTATGCCAATGTTGTTGAATGAGAATTCATTTCCTCTCTCTTTATATTTTTCTTCTTTTTCAGTTTCTTTTTTTTTTTACAGGCGAGACTTCAGCTTTACTCGTACGAATGAAGATAAATGCATCGACAAATTTATGTTATATTATTAACGATATTCGTTATTATATGTTTAATAAAATAACACGTACATCAAAAGTGTTTGTGATTATAAAATTATCTTTATCAATTAAAATTGTTCCTTGATCGTGAAGCGAGCGAACATCACTCTTCCTCCCAACATCCGCTAGATTGTTTAATTAATTTCTGGGTCGTATACTTCAGATGGTCAAGAGGAATCAGCGAATGTCTTGGCGATGTGATTATGTATATAGCATGTTGAAATTTACTATTATTGCTTACAGAGTCCTCGAGAATGGAGTATTGATAGGGCAAAGTACCCAGGCTGATAAGGAGGAATTCGAGAACCATAGGCGATTAAATATAAATCATCTGACAGTTGGTAAATTGTCAACTGAAGTGAAGGACGAGCCGCAAGTGATATCGAAGGAGCCTTTTAATTTAATGCGTCAAGAAGCGCAAGAAGTGTGTCGTAAGAACGTCAAACAGAATACAATTAACGTACAGAAGGAAGGCCGCAAGAGAAAACGAAAAGAATGCGAGAAGTACGAATGTTCTATATGTCAGTTGCATTTCGCTCAGCGAGGATATTACAAACGGCACATGGTAAAGCACAGCGACGTACGTCCGTTCAAGTGCACGATATGCGAGAAAGCTTTCAAGCGCTCGTCGGAGATGACCAGTCACATGCAGATTCATAGCGACGTCACATATGCCTGCGAAACTTGTAACTTCACTACGAGAAATAAGGTCTCATTGAGAATCCACATTCGACGGGTTCATCAGCGGGACTTTCCATACCGTTGCGGGCAGTGTGGCAAGGGATTCATGTCGAATTACGACTTGGAGGATCACACGGCGAGCCACCTAGATAGCAAGAGTTTTGTCTGCGAGTATTGCGGAAATATGTACTCGCAGAAATCATATTTGATCGCACACATGCGCGCGATTCACGCGATTCAGAAGAGCGAGCCGAAAAAATATCAGTGCGATCTTTGCAGCAAGAGCTTCGCCTCGGAGCACAATCTTCGTAATCATGCAAGTCTGCATTCGCAGAAGTTTCTGTGCGCCCAGTGCGGTAAAGAATTTGCGACGAATCACGCGTTAGAGTTACATAACCGTAAGCACACCGGTGAACGACCTTACCAGTGCAAATTGTGTTCGAAAGCTTTTGCAAGATCCGTGGCTCTCAGGGTGCACAAGCTCACTCACACAGGCGAGAGACCGTACGTATGCGATATCTGCGGAAAAAATTTCACGCAACGCAGCAGCATGATGGCACATCGTCGCAAACATCCTGGTGATCATCCACCGCCGCCACCGTTGCTGCTCAGTCGACTTGAATTACGTACCCAAGAGTTAGAGCATTAGCTACTGGGTACGATCTGCTTACAAATCCGTTAGAATAATAACTGCTAAAATAATTTATCTTGAATATGTAAACGCTGCGCTGCTATTGAAAGAATAATATGTTAATAATTAAAATATTATTAATTAAATATTATTAAATGAAAGGAAGTTAATTTCATAATTTTGTTTCTATCCTAAAATGAATATTGAATATTTGGTCATTATTTAATTTCTGGAAAAATTGTAAAATTATATAATAATATCAAACATATTATCATCAAATGACCTTATTAGAGTTCTTCTATTGAAACATTACTAGTGATTACTGAAGATTTTTACACAAATATGATGGACATTGTACGTTTCGTATTTGTACTGATTGAAATTAATGGATGTTTCAGGAGACGCTGGACCACTGTACAGGACGGTGATGTAATTCGGAAAGTGATTGTGCATAATGGCATAATTGAGATTACTTCTAAAAAAAGTGTGAAAGACTCGACAAAAGAAGACAAAAAGGAAAAAGAACAAAAACAAATGAAGAAAAATAGCAGAGAAGAAAATATTTGTGTAGAGAAAGAAACAGACAAAAATTTATTAAATAAAGAAGAAAATAAATCTCGAGAAGTGATGCCACCTGAAAACACTACACAAAAGGAAGAAAAAGAAGACGTAGATCAAATATTGGATAAGGTGCGAAACGCATGTCCATTTTGCTTGAAGCACTTTGATGACGAGAAGTATCTCAAGAGACATATTGTAGCAAGTCATCAAAAAAGAGCATATAAATGTGATAAATGTCGTGCATCTTGTCAAACCGAACAGGGTTTGGAGAATCATCGTAGGAGTCACAGTGACGATTATTTCTTCGAATGTAACATATGTCACTTAAAGTATAAACGCCCGATAACGTTGCAGCAACACCAAATACGAGCGCATAGTGACGTTGCTGCTCAGTTTATTTGTGATTCTTGCGGCCAATCGTTCAAGGTGAAAGTGGACCTTCATGTGCACATTAAAAGGAAGCACACCAACGACGTTCACATATGTCGATACTGCGGAAAATCTGTGACGGATCTTCACAGCCACGAATGGAAGCATAAGAAACGGGCCGAAATGGCCAATTTACAGTTCTCTTGCCATCTGTGTATCAAGAAATTCCAGAATAAAACTCGCCTCGACAATCATCTGTTATTGCATAAACAAGGTTACAAATGCACCGAATGCAACGTCGTTGTCACCTCATCGAGACAACTAGAGTACCATAGGACTCGGATACACAAACCGGGCATGACTTGTCCGATTTGCAAGAAAGTATTCTTGTCGAGGGATAACAAATTCTATCAGCACATTCTTACGCATGCCGGTATTAGGCCATATAATTGCGATATTTGCGGCGAGGACTACACTCAGCGATCCAGTCTCTTCCGGCATCGAAGAAATCATCCCGGTCCTCTTCCGCCCTACAAGTCGCAAGTTCCTATCGCCGGGTTAGCTAAAAATGTTTTACAGAAGCTCTTGAAACCATAATGAATGATTTATTAAAAACGATATAAATCATTGTTTATACAAAAGACATTTTGATCTACAAATATGAAGATATAAAATGGCAAATTTTAAAAAATTTAAAAATTTTAAAAAATATAATTTTTCAAAAGATACATTTATCATTTAATAATTCGTGAAAATATAAAAAAGATATTACGCTATTTGAAGATATTAATTTATAACTGCAATGGTACATGTTTTCTTTTTTTTTTTAGATGCATTATAATTAATTAAAAACTTTTGAAATTTTTTTTTTTGTAAATATATTTTGAACAAGATGTGAAAAATATGATATGTTTTATTGTACGTGTACAAGCGAACTTGAAATCACGAAAAAAAGATGATGATCGTCGATAGATTCTCTATGACAAGAATAAGTGACGTTAATTTATATTTCTATAGACGACTGATTTCTACAATTGATTATAAAACTTATTACTTCCAATTATTTAAATTATTTTGAACATATATATCTTGCGTGTAAATTTAGTTCTTTTGTAAAGTATAAGTATAGAATAAGTAGTACGATCAAATATTTACCTCCTTGAACTGACTGAAATATATATATAATGTGATAATAATATTTTGTTAATGATGATATAGCGTACACAATTTTGAATTATAATTGGTCATCATTGATTGTAATTAGACGGAAATCAATAAATAAAACAGATTGTATTTTTGCGAAATTATTCTTTTTATGTAACTGTTAAGTAAATTAACATTATTACAAGTACATTAAAACATTGTACGTATTGGAATTTAATTATATAAGATTTATAAATAATATTTTTATTATATAACAGTTTTGACTCAAGAAAAAAATACTTATTCTTTTACAACTTGAAGTAAGAGAATTTGTTACTCTTGCATTTGATTACGACAGATTTTAGTATAACTGATAAATATATTAGTAATAACTAATAAACGTTCATTTCAGATTAATCCCATTTCCAGATGAAAAGAGATGGAAGGGCATACTAGCTATTTGAATATATGTGTGTCTGTTGTTTGAATATATATTTCAAATACAGTATTGATAATTTATGCATTGACACAATTTATTCCTGTTTCAGAAGAAAAGCCTATCGTCATACAGAAAGAAGAGCAAAATCAAAAAGGAACTGTTTATTTCATCATTTTTCCATTTTTGTTGGAAATCTGTTAAAGACGAATATAATTTCACAAGAATGAAAGAACTAAATCTGTTACAGTATATTATAGGATAAATAACTCGAAGGTTTATAAAAAGAAAGATATACTGGATACACAAAATTCTGTGAGAGTTCAGAACAACATATCAATTCAAAAAGTTCAATCTTCGATAAACATAAAATCCACTGCAAGACTTCAGTTTGTCAAGTTTACGGAATAAAATTCGAAGACAAAAAAGACATAGAAAGACATAAAAAGATAAAAGATGTTTGTTCAATTTGCGAGAAACAGTTTAACGGTGTGAAATTTAGTGGTAAAAATGTGCATTGTAAATGTGAGTGTAAAAGAGTTTCACGCAACAGACACATGAAAAATATATCAGAATGAACTACTTTAAGTGTGAGATCTGTGACAAAATACAAAACTAAAGGAGGACTACAGAGAAGACACTACATTCGCAACCATAAAAAAATGGAATTTACTTGCAATCGCATTTATAAACTGAAGATGGATATGATGAATTATAAAAAGAATATATATATATATATATATATATATATATATATATCCAATTTTAAGCTGCAAATCTGCTACTATTGTGGCAAGATAGAGAAATAACGATTAATAATCACGAGTGGCGGCATCGAAAACAAAATTACAAGTGTCATATATGTCACAAAAAATTTTATCAGAGATGCAAATTGGATGCAAACTGGACTCCATATGATATAAGAAAGGCTTTAAATATGGAGATTGCGGCAAGGCGTACAGCAACGCTCGCAAACTCGTGAGTCCCAAAACATAACATATAAACACTGCCAGAATATTTATACCTGTGTCTTATATCAGAGAGCGATATTGTCGATCAGCAGTTTCTATTTATACATATGTACTTACCCATGCCGTAATACGGCCGTAAAAATACAACGTTTGCAAGATTTTACACAACATAAAATTCTATTGAAATATAGGATTCATCATTCTGAGTTACTGCTATTGAAGTTACTATTGTCACTTCTAATATTAAAATTTGCTAAGGATTTCCTTAGAGCAAAAAATATCGAGTAAAATTTCCTAGGAATACACGATTATAATTGATAACAAAGTGATTGTTAACAATAGGCTTGGAAATGATATATTAATAACTAAGGAATGCATTTAAGATATTGATATTAAAATATATGGAGAGTTTACGTATATGTTTCCAATTTTATTTTATATATAAAAAAAGCTTATTTCTGATGAGATATTAATATTTATATATAAATAATATGTTGATATATTGTATAAGGTCTTAATATAAAATTAATAAAAAATAATATATTAGAAATTTAATTATATTTGAAATTACAAAAGAGAATTTCTATTTACAATTTATAATTTCTATTTAAATAAATTATTTACGTTTTCGTTAAAAGAAATATAAAAGTAATTTTACATATCAATAAATAAAAAATATAGGAAATTTTTCTAAAGAAATTAAATATATTAAATAAATTGTGATTAAAATCCTTAATAAAATAATTACATTTATATAAGTTTATTTAATTTCTTTACAGTCTTTTAATTATTTTTGTAATTTATTTTTAATTTTACTAATCTGTGACAATGAATATATGTTTCATTTCTCAGTTCATAATTTTCACTACATTATTGACTTTCTTTCCATCACTAGGTCTTGCAACTGTGATTGTGAGTGATGTTATTTCTTAATTTTACATAATAAATTCGGAGCTCATTGATAATTAGTTGTTAGCTTTATGTTCATAGTTCGTTTATTAACTCTCCTTCAATAAAGACAATTGTATTAATTTCTAATGCATTTCTTACCGTGCTTAACTCTAGTCATATCATTAAGTTAAAAATATTAGTGTATATTAAATATTAGTGTATATAAAAAATTTATACATATATTAATGTAACATGTAGACTCAACATTTGTGTTTCTCTTTTATAAGTTAATTATACTAAGATCATTTATTGTTCAAATTATAAATAAATTTCAGAATTATTAGTAAAGTAAGAATTGCTTGCCTAAACAAATATATCTGTAAGCAGTAAAGAAAAGTTATTTTTGAAATTCAGTCCTGCTTCTTATTTATTGAAACTTTTAGCTGAAATTGTACCAAATCGTGCATGCTCGCGTGCGATCAGCACGACTATATACTCATTATGCTAATGAATAAAAATCGACTGACGATTTTTATAATTTTTTTAGGTGCAATCAACTAGATCCACTCTCGCCAACTTTTCTGATAGTAAAACTGGAAGACGATTATTTTCGCATCCCAAAGTCATTGAGCGTGTTTATGATGAAAGAACCGCCACCCACCGAGGAAAATAATTTTAAAACTGAGTCGAAAGAAGATGAAGTGCCGAAAGAGAAGAAGGAAAATCGCGTTGAGAAGACTCAAAGTCGTGAGACTAGAAAAAGAAATAAGACTGTTAGCAACGATCTGGACGATTTCGATGATTTGGATGACGCTCCTTTGGACTTCAGGAAACGGCGCAAAGATCACCTCTCGAAAACGCGATCTGGTAAGCACGCGACTGGATCAAAAAAGAAGTCGCACATCTGCGAAATCTGTTACATCACTTTTGATCGCAAGAGCAAGCTCACCAGTCACATGTTCAAACACAGTAACTCACGGCCGCATAAATGTACGATCTGTTCCAAGGGCTTCAAGACCGGTGCGTATCTTTCCAGGCATATGGAGATTCACGATGAGCCCGCGCAACTTCACGCGTGCACCCTGTGCGATTTCAAAGCACGCACAAAACCGTATTTGAAGATACATTATATTCGCAAGCACACCGAGGACTACAATTACAGTTGTGAACAGTGCGGCAAGATGTTCAAAGTACAGTCCGACTATACGACACACATGAAGGACCACGACACAGAATCCTGCGTCTGCGATATTTGCGGCACGTCTTATTCTAGCAAGAGTTCCCTGTACTTCCATAAGCATTACAAGCACAAGACGAAGATCAAGGAATTTGAGTGCCAGATTTGCAGGAAGCGTTTCAAGACCCAGAAGAATCTGGATAGTCATACCGAGCTGCACAAGATGAAGTACGTCTGCGAGCAGTGTGGTATGGAATTCAAGTTCAAGTATGGCCTCACCAAGCACCTTAGGACCCACTCGGGCGAAAAATCGTATCTTTGCGCGATTTGCGGCAAGACTTTCGGCTGCCTCAGCTCGCAAAAGATCCATTTGCTGACCCACGTCGGCGAGCGGCCTTATGTTTGTGACATCTGCGGTCAGAGTTTCACTCAGCGTTCGCCGATGATGCTGCACCGAAAGAAACATCCTGGCGTGCATCCACCGCCGCCACCCATCAAAATTACGAATCTCCTTCACGGCGTGCAAGACAAAATCGTTGTGAATAAGAGTGCCAAGTGATTCTTATGTGTACATATGATAGACAATGGTGGACAATGTGAAATGAAGAAAGTGATCTTGTGTGATTCGGATAACTTTTATATATTTCTATAATCTAAAAAAGCGCGTCGCGTAGATGAATTGTGAATGTTATCCCAGTGGCAGTATGTTTTGTAACATAACATAATGAAATTTGGATAATTCTATCTATACCAAAAGCGATAAAAGTAACAGATACTATCTCAGATTCCAAAATTGGAGGCTTTATTTCTCGAAAATACATGCTCCTAAGTTGGTATGTTGATTTTACGTTCATTAGCATAAATTATGAATTAACAATACTATATTGATGTTTACAATTAAATATTTATTTATTCTAATATATTTTGAATAGCTTTTGAATATTTAAAGACTGTAATTATCACAATTTAAAATCATACATTTCATATTCTATTATCTTTTAATTCATCTATTCATTACATATTTTATTTTAGTTATTTTTGAAATTATAATATACTTGCCTTCTGCTTTAAAATAAATTTGTTGATAATGTAAATATGATACAGAAGGAATTATTTTGTATTAATCTAATATTAGATATAGTTTATTTCTGTTTTAATATTTTGCTTTATATTTTGAATTCATTGATCGTGTGATTACATTTTACTTTTATATCGAAGTCTTCCAATCTTATTTGTGAATTTTGTGAATTAAATGAAAAATATGTTACTAAATTCATCGTCAAATATAATGAAATTTTCTATGATATGGTAACATTTTCTATAATACATCTTCCATTCTCCAATTTTGATATTTTGATTAAGAACATATAATATACTTTCATTAATGATAAATTAATGCCATATTTCGTGTAACAAAAATTTATTTTTGCACAAAAGAAAGTGCTATATTTTTTAACATTTTATTTAATAATCCATTCGCACGCTAACTCGTATACTTTTGATCGGAAAGATATTATTTTTCTTTGAGCTTTTTTTTTGAAATATTGAAATTAATTTCTGAAAAAAATTATCGAAAATATTTTCTTTAAATAATCCTCGCCAATCGTTCAATGACTTCGGTTTGTTTTATGGGATGATGCAATGTACAGTATAAAATCGATGTAATATATTAAATAAATACATATGTTTCTAATAAACAAATCTATTCACACTTTCCACGATTAAAGTTACACATTGAAAAATCTTCTTTTTGAAAAAGATTTTTTAAATATAATGAAAAGTATAACAATACAATGTACTGTAATATTGATTAAATTTGCACTTAATTAGCATTTTCGGCGATAGAAAGATGCTTTATTTCGATGATAAAAAGATGTTTCTTGTATTAATATATAAGAAAAAGAATTTTTTTTAGATCTAATTGCAAGATATAGAATTGCAATATACTGTTTTTAAATATGTTTTAATGTTATTAGCATGAAATAGGCATGTATACAATAATGTTTAAATTGGTGGACATGTGTGGACCATATCGCAAATATACAATATTTTCTATTGTATTTATACAACAAGGATTACTTGAATACAATGCAATTACAACGATGACAATTACAATGAAAATTGCATTTACAGCATGAAGAGAACATATTTCTTAATAACAATTCACAGTTTTACATTACGTATGTCATAAATATGTTACTATGTCCTTAATGTAGATACATGTGTTTTCTACAGTAATATACAGCATGAGTTTTTGTGTACAACATAAACGTGTTTTGTGCTAAACTAATTTATATTTTTTATTTTTAGGTCTGTGCCACGTGACCCCCTTGATCAAAATTTCCTTGTGATTGAGAACAACGGTCAATTTTACCTTGTGCCGATGCAAGGTCCATATGAACTTAGCAAAGTCGCAGATAAAACTAAATTTATAAAATCGCATTTTTCATTGAAAACAAAAGCAGTAATCGAAACTAAAGAAGTTGCTGACAAATCTGTGGAGAAGATACCTGAAGAAATGAATAAGGATAGAAAAGAATTGAATTTACAAACGCGTAATAAGAAATTTATGTGTGTTCATTGCCAGAAAAAATTTCGTAGAAATTACCATCTTAAGAGGCATATCAAAACAGTTCACAAGGATATTTATCCATACGAATGCACAGTTTGTGGAGAACTCCTGAAAACAATAATATCATTTGAATCTCATGTCACATTACATCAAATTGACAGCAGTTTGTTTTGTTGTGCAGACTGTGATTTTAAGTCGGTAGATGCTTCGAATTTTAGGCGTCATCAGAGAGAACAACATGCTGACATTTATATATTTCGATGTCAGTTCTGCACTGAATTGTTCAAAAATAAGACAATATTCTTAAAACATATGAAACATCATAATACTGCTGCAACTTCCAATGTATGTGGTCAGGAGTGTAAGGATGATAGTCATCTCCCACAATCTAAACTTAAACTTCAGGATAATAAAAAATATATTCACGAGCAGTCGCAACAAGAACAATGTCAAAGAGATGAAAAGTATACAATGGAGATTAACAAATCTGAAAATCTTGACTTACAGGAATATAGTAATGAAAGATCTGATCAGCTGGATAACAATTTAAATTTATTAAAAGATAAAAGAGTTTTTAAGTGTCCTAAATGTAGATGGCGTTTTAAAACAACGAAATTACTCAAAAAACATATGAAACGACATTTGATTTTTACGTGCGACAAATGTGATGCAGTGTTCAAATATAAAGCTTCTTTTCTCAATCATAAACATAAGCATAAAAATGAGTCTAGTCATTTTGAGCTGGAATCTGCCATGTTATTATAAAGCTTTGAAAAATAATATTTTTGGCCATTTTTTTTTCAAATCTTAACTAAATACAAACATAAAATTGAATGTTAGTTATTTCTTGAAAGTTAAAGTCTGTCAATTTATTACTTTAGATTTCATAAATTATGTTTAATATTTATAGGATGTTTAATATCTGCAAAATAATATATTCTTTTGAAAGAGAATTTCGATTTTTTATTCATAAAAATTTGCTTTTTTCTAAAAATAAAACAATATAGACAATATATTGTTTTAACATGTGGGAAAATATAAATTGAGATACAAATGACACATTCCTGACCACATAAAATTTTCAATGTGATAAATGATACGAATTTATTAGTATATTTATTACTAAGATAACTCTACATAAAAAAGATTGCTCATATAGTTATATAACTTTTTGCTCAAATAGTTCCTCAAATATTTCTTGGACTGATATTTGAACTAAAATTTAACGAATTATTATTTATTTTTTTTAACTTGTTTAATATTTGCATTTCTTTAAAAAAATTAAACTATACATTTTATTTTAAATTATTGATTTTTCTGTAAATTTTGTTTAATTTTACAACACATGTTGTAAATTCTGCATATCTATTCTTTTCTCTCTCTTTTTTTTTTTTTTTTTTTTTTTTTTTTTTTTTTTTTTTTTTCCCGTAAATATAAAGTTTTGTTTATTTAGTTTTGTTAAATAATAATATTAACGATATTTTTTGAAAACAACGAATGAATGCGCGCGCGCGCGTACACACACACACACACACCATACACACACTGTAATACATCTATAACTTAATATAAATATAATTCAGAGTTTTATTTTCTATTTTATATTATTTTGTTTTACTGTGAAAAAAAAGTTGAATTTATAATACCTAAAAAATTTATAATACCTGTAATATATCCTATTTTTATCCTAAAAGCCGTTGTTACATAATAAAATATATAGAATAATTCATTATAAATATTAAATATACAATTAAAATGTTAAAAATATTTTTCTGTCTTTAATGGAAAATTTCCGAAGAAATGGATCAAATATTATATTAAATAATTAATATTCACACACATATATTAAATACACATGTATTAAAAAAACCACAAATAATATTTTATACATTTAAATATGTATACAAATAAAAGACCACAAATAATACCATATACATTAAAATATATATGCAAATATATACACAACTAATTGTGTCTTTTATCATGTATTATGGACATTGCCATTAGATATAATATTATATTAAAGTATTTTTTTATTCTAATATTATTCATTAGTATGCATTTTTATTTTATTATTTATTTAAAGAAGTTTAATTTTCGAAAATTTATTTCGAAATTTTATTTTATATTTGCATCAATTTTGAGTTGAAATATAAACATCATATACATACGATAACCAGATTTCCTAAAATACATATGTATACATATACGCGCGCGCGTTTATTTATAATTAACTCATAAAAAATATGCGCAGATACATTATGAATCTTATTAATGCATTATTGTTTGAACTATTTATAATGAAAAGATTAACTATGATTAAACTATGTAAAAGATTAACTATGTAAATTAAAATAAGATAATAATATGATTTATGTATTTATAAATATATGCTATTTTTACATGATACTTTAGGTTTTTATAATATTCATGTTGTGTTTTTTTTTTATTTATGAAATATAATTAAAATTTAATATATGTGATGTTAAAGAGAATATGATATAAAAATTAAGAAAAGAGTAAAGAAGGATATACATTTTAATACTTATGATATTTTAATATAACAAAATAATATTGGATTATATATATATATATATATATATATATATATATATATATATATGTTGATTGTTTAGATAACAATTGACAAACAGTATAATGAAAGAAATGGTTTTCTAGAACATTTTTCTAAGAAGTTATATGTGATATCCAAGAAAAAAGATGATTAAAACTATTTTTAAAGATATATGATTTTGCGGCAAAAGCTGCATGTTCAAACTCTGAATCCACGAGAAAGAATCCAACGAGAAGAAAAAAATGTGATATTTACTAAATTTATTTTAGACATAAAAGACATAAAGTTGTGAATAGCCTTCTCACAACATAATATAATATGTGATAATATTTGCAAGCTTGACTGAACAACAGATATTTACATTTCAGGATTTCGTACAACAGCATTTGTAAACAGCTATCTTTGAAAATATCGTAGATATCTGTACCTCTTTACAAAAGAAAAGAAAAAAAAAAAGAAAAGAAAAAAAAAGAAAAAAAGAAAAACAATAGTGAATAGAAGTTTAAATCGAACTTTCAGAGAAACATCTCATAGCAAGATATTAAATAAACTGTTAAATATGAAATGAATGTTGTCATTATAGTTGTAAGATCTGTTCGTTTTGTAGAATTACAAAATATAATAGTTTACATGTTTCAATCATATAATATTATTTAAAATGTATTTATTTTTATATATAATCAAATGTGTTCAATTAATGTGTCTTGATGTTATTAAAAAAAAACAAAAAGGTTAATTAATTACAGCTTAAACTAATTACATATAAACCTATTTGCTGTAATGTGATTATATTTGTTAGGTGATGTATCATTTTAAGTTGTATGAAATTTACATTAATTTTCTGCAAGATATTAATTTATATAAGACATTTTTTTTATATATACAAATGTAAGCTTGAAAAAAATTGTTTATTGTATGAATCAATTTCAATAAAATTAATTTTTCCCTTTTAATCCTGGAGAAAAGAAAAATTCTTGATGATCATCTTGAGTTAAATGATTCAAATCGGAAAGATGAATAAATTCGTCGCTCGCGAATCATACAATAGTTCCACAAGTTTCAGTTTTGTATCTGAACTTTCTTGTAGAAACAACTTTTAGACATGGCGTAAGTAGTGATTGAGATGTTCGAGTTCTGACTACATCATTGAAACTAACCGCTGTTTTTAATGTGTTTTAGAGAACAAAACTGCAGCAGGAAGATCTTGCAGACGGATGCTTCCGGTTGCTTTATTATTGGGAAAGATTCGATACCGATGAAACTGTGGCAGTACACTGATGTCGGTGGCAAACTGCGCTATTCACTAGTACCGGTGTTAGACGACGTCGCTAAAACTGCGGAAGATGATGTAAGAGTACTTAAAGTACCTTTGACTTCCATTAAAATTGAAGAAATCGAGAGTCAACAGAATAGTCAACAGAAAATCTGCAGCGTCACTAATTGCATGGATCCCTTGATGCGTTTACACAAGATAGCGATCGATATTTACACTTGCGACAAGTGTGATATGAAATTTCCTATGCAATCCATGTTGAATCGCCACAAAATAACGCATAATATACGTTTATGGCTTCGTAGAAGGTGTTCGAGGGAAAAGCTCATGCAATATTTAAGGACAAACGTTCGAAGACAATTTAAATCCAGACAGTTGAAATCGCGAAGGCGTTTAGAGAAAGCGAAATATGTCTGCACGTCTTGCGATTTCGGCTGTAATAGACTAGTGACTTTGGATGCGCACATTAAGAGGAAGCACAGAGAAGACAAGGCGATCAAGACAAATTCCAAGAAATTCGTCTGTACGATCTGTGATTACGAGTGTTCGAGTGAAGCGAATTTGAGTAGGCACATGCGCAAGCACAGGAACAAGAATAGGACGAGTTTTGCCTGCAACCTGTGTGACTTTGAATGTAAAAGGAGCACCACTCTAACATCTCACTTGGCGCAAAATCATAAAATATCCAAGAAAATCTCGAGCGCGACTTGCACAGAGAAGAAACGTAAGGTAACACCTCCCAAGAAGAAGACTAGTCAATCTTGCTTGCAAAGCCGCGAGACGGTTAAGGCCGTTTCGTTAATCACACACGAGGATCCCAATTTGAGAATTAAAGAAGAAGTTTATGAGGATTGCAACGAGACATCGGCGATCACTGCGAACGTTCGAAAGAAATCGAGCCAGAAAAGGCCACCTGTTGTCGAGGAACATTGCGATCTCTGTGATTTCACGTGCACGAAAAAGAGCACGCTGTACTCGCATAAACGACGGCACAAAGCGGAGGATGTCAACGAGGTGTACGCGTGCAACGAGTGCGGCTTCAAGACCGTGAAGAAATCGTCCCTGTATTCGCACATCAAGCGCAAGCACAAGGAGCCACGGTCCTGCGACGGCGACGCGCAGCCGGAGCTGTTCTGTTGCGGTCAGTGCGACTACAAGAACAAGAACAAGTACGAGTTGAAGATACATGTCGCGCGCAAGCATACGGACGACTTCAAATTCTCCTGCGAGACCTGCGGTAAGAAGTTCAAGGTCAAGGGTGACCTGACCAATCATATACGTTTCAGTCATCGAGAGCAACCGGTGATTTGCGACGTTTGCGGTAAGACCTGTCTCAACAGCAATTCCTTGTACGTTCATCAAAAATTCGCACACTACAAGGCCAAGTACGAATGCCAGATATGCAAGAGGCGGATGGTCAGCCAAGAGAACCTCAACGAACACATGCTCAGGCAGCACGAGCGCAGGGAGAACGTGGTGTGCGAGGAGTGCGGCAAGACATTCTCGCGGAATAGCAGACTGAAGGTGCACATGAGGATCCACACCGGCGACAAACCGTACAGCTGCAACGTCTGCACCAAGTCCTTCGCTCGCAGGACCGCCCTGAAGCAACATCTACTCATCCACACTGGCATCAGGCCGTACGTGTGTGACATTTGCGGCAAGGCCTTCACGCAGAAGCCGGGTCTGATCAGTCACAGGAAGTCTCATCCGGGCTCCCATCCGCCTTTGCCGCGCGTTCTTATCGATCATATTTTGAATGACGTTATGAACGCTTGATGCACGGCGATTGATTGATCGACTGACATAAAATTGACGCGGATGATTCCGAGAAATGCCTGTTCATAGGTGAACAATGTATAAAAGAAAACTTTGCTTGTGTAACAGATATTCATATACGCAATGCAAATAAGATACTTTTATGGTTTTTTTTTTTTTTTTAACCAGTAATATCTATAGCAATTTATATCATAAAACAATTAAGTTCTTATATTATGAAAAAGTTTAATTGCTATATATGGAAATATAAATTATATGTATTTTATATTATGATATCAATGTGCATGTTAAATCAAACTTTCTCATGTAATGAAATTTTTTTATCTAAAGTTTTGTTAAATTGTTTTGTTATGCTTCACATTCTCTATATATAGCTTTATATACTCTATCTTATCTAATTTGTTTATTCGCGCGTTATATTAAATAAAAAAGAATTACGTTGAAATTTGAAATTTTTCAAAACGATAAAATCATATTTTAGTATCACACGTGATACTCATAACACAATTGGTTATTAGAATCTCATTGATCGTTTCTGTGTTAATTTATTTGTTAACATCTTTTATTTCAAAACATTTATATTCTAAATGTGTGTGTATAAGATTATTGTACAATTATTCATGTTATAAATCTACAACTGCGAAAGAGTGTTTAGATCATAATATTTGAATAACATATATTTTCTTATGTATAGCACAATATTTATATCCTAGACTTGACTACTTTTTTATATATGCAATTAGCTGTAACCTAATGTGATTTAGTTTTATACAAACATGTTACAGAATGTGTAAGTTACTACAAAAAAGATTTTCGTTTATTATTATAAATAAAATGTATCTATTCTTGTCGTTAATTGTAATTCTTGCGAGATTAGAAAAAAATTGGAAAATGATATATAAATAATTATTATAAAAATCTAAAATTTATGTTTTATCTAGGACCTCATCCATTTATGTAAAAAGACCCTTTATTCTCAATTTCAAACGTTGAACGTCTCTTTAGAGGCGATAAAGGGATAAAATTGCGAAATAAAGATTTTAAAACTTATTTAAAAATTCCTTAACTAACATATTATATGATTTTCAGGGTCCTAAATGGAAATGGACATTTTCTGTATGGCAAAGAATCTATTCCAATGCAGCCGTGGAAAGTGGTTGATTTGGAAGGGTGTCTCTATTACGCCTTCCTTCCAGTGAATCAGTCATCAAAAGCAACAGAGGAGCATGAAAGTGATCAAAAACAAAATGACAAAATATTGAAAACGGATGTTGATAATGTGGAAAGTTCTTTTACAATTCCAAGTGACAACAATGTAACGTACACGAATGTGTCGAATAATTTTTATGCGGTAAAAATAGAACGCGAGAATACATTTGAGATGGAGATGGGAGACGATCAGTCTTACAACGAGGAGGATAAAGTCTATGCTTGCGACGACTGCAACATTTGCTTTCCTGTAATGCAAATGTTGAAACGCCACCGTGATATGGTGCACGAGCAGGATGTTAAAGACGTTGAGAATATTACGTACAGATGCAACTTTTGCAGTTACGAGAGCACCAACAAATCAACTCTCAATTCGCACATCAACAGAAAACATTCCGGCAGAAAACGTATCGTTAAACATAAGGGTAAATTTAAATCTGTTATTAAGAAAGAGTACTCGTGCGACGTGTGCGGATTCAATTGTCCGAGCCGACGACGGCTGAAAGAGCATCTCGATCGCAAACACGGATCCGAGTACAAATACGATTGCGAGTACTGCGGCAAAAAGTTTAAGGTAAAGAGTGACATGAGATTGCACGTGCGTTTCAAGCATAAAGAGAGCCCGATAATATGCGACGTCTGCGGTAAAACCTGCTCTAACAGCAATTCGCTGTATGTGCACCAAAAGTGGGCGCACTTCAAGCCCAAATACGAATGCGAGATCTGTAAGAGACGTATGGTCACGCAAAAGAATCTGGATCAGCACATCTTGCTGCAGCACGAGCGCAGAGAGAGCTTCGTGTGCGAAGAGTGTGGCAAGTCTTTCTCAGAGAATCATCGATTGAAACAGCACATGATGACCCATACCGGCGATCGGCCGCACGATTGTCATATCTGTGGCAGGGCCTTCGCACGTAGAACTGCGTATAGGCAACATTTATTAATTCATACTGGAAAACGACCGTATATTTGTGACATTTGTGGGAAAGCTTTTACGCAAAAGCCTGGATTGATATGTCATCGGAAATCTCATCCTGGAGTACATCCTCCTTTACCAGTGGTGCATATCGATCATATCCTCAATGATTTCATGAACAAACAATAATCTTTTGGTGCAAATCGATTAAATCTAAAAAAACATTTATATCTGTACAACTGAAAATTGCTATGTACATTAAACATTTGAAATTATACTTTTGGAAATTAATTTTTTATTATATTGATTATCATGCCATTTTTTTGTAGATTATTTTGTACGTTCTTTTAGTAGCGGAAGATTCTACTATTCGCAAATTTTGATAAAAAGAATTATTGTTGAAAAACTGTTAAGTGGTAAAAAATTATATTTTAGAGAATGCTGATTCTTATAATTAATATATATCTTAACATATTTAGAAAACTAGAAATAATAGATATTTAATTCTCTTAATTTTATATGTAAAATAAATTTGTTTTTACGTTGATTTTCGTTTCATGAAATAATATGTTAATACATATGTTAAAATATAAATTACGATGTGATAAGTAATACGATGTATTTTAATAAAAATTATGTCTCAATGATGAAAACAATTTATTTGCGAATTAATATCAAATTTTTTTTTACCTTATTAATCAGTAAAATTTTTTTTATTTATTGTAACATTTTTTATTTTAGGAGATAAATTTTATTAAATTGTTTTTACAAATTTTAAATACGGAAAAGGTTTGTACTAATCAATAACTTACGTGTAAGTATAATAAATTGTATATTGAATTTTTTTTATAATCTTTCAAGTAAAAGATTCATATATTGAAAAAGTTTCAGGTGTGCTTGCAGATGTTGGAAGCAGTTCTTGTTCTGTTTTGTGTTCATAAAATATTAACAAAGAAATATGTTCTATTTTTTTGATAGTTCTTTGATGTAAGTAACATTAAGATCAAATCTGTTTTTATGGAATGAAGTCTTGTTAACATTCTTCTATTTTTATTTCAGGAAGGTCAATTGTGTGCATGCTTTTGGAATAATGTTTACCTGTTTTAAGTATTTGTTAACTTTGGCAGATAACTAAAAAAATAGTTTTGAAAAAAGCTATAGTATTAAATGCGAAATAATAGTTTTGTAAAACTGCACCATGTTTGCTATTTTTTAATATGTGGAAAGGATAAGGATCTTTATAAGTTTTTGAATTAGAAATAGTAGCAATTAACTCGTCCAAAATAATCAATTTTTTCTCAATAGTTTTTTAAATCATTTATAATAATTTAAAAAATTTTTACATTATTGTTGAAACAGTTAAGAGTTATTTACGAAAAATGAAAAACGCAAATTAGAAATTTATTAAATTATAAATTTTTATTTTGATTTTCATCAATTTTCTATCATAGTATTTTCTACTTATTTCCGAATTCTCTATCAAAATAATATTAGTGCGTTATTAATCTCAAAAAAATTATACTTAAATTGTTGTACATATTTTGTTATATTTAATTTTGTATGAAAATAAATACATCGTAATTCTTCTGCGTTACCTTGAGTATTTCGCATCAAAAATATCTTTCTAAACTCTGAGCAAAGGGGTGAGAAACAATTTTAATTCTACTTGTAAAATCAATAATGTCTTAGCAAATTTTAAATTTGAATGTAAGTAGAGATCCAAGATCTGTATACTTCCCAAATGTAGAACCGTAATAAAGATGTGTCTATGTAATGTTGTAGGAAACCAGCAGCGGATATTCCTGCCGAAGCGATGAAAGAAATTCGAGCGAAGATATCCGAAAACAAGCGGAAGAAGAAGAAGAAGTCGCATAAGAAAAATCGCGAGGAGAAATGCACCTCTTCGCTCGCTTGCGACGTTTGTTCTAAACAGTTCAAGAGTAAATACTTACTGAAACGACACAAGTTCACGCACACGACCGAGGTCGGCGAAACGGATGTGAAAGAGAATTCCGCGTTCACCGACGTGGTGCCGCGAAATCAGGAAGCTCTCTCGTGCATAACGTGCGACTTTCGCTGTAATAAGAGATCAACGATGATCGCGCATCTCGCCGAAAGGCACGTGGGAGCCGATGATAGATTTGCCGGCGACAAGCGCGAGTTCACGTGCATCGTTTGCGGCTTGGTGTGCGCCCGTAAGGAGACCCTGAGATCGCATTTTGTCCGCAAGCACACTCAGCATTATGGCTACTCGTGCGAGCACTGCGGCAAGGAGTTTAAGATCAAGGGCGATCTCACCACGCACACCCGATTGAATCATCGAGAATCGCCGGTGATATGCGACGTGTGCGGCAAAACCTGCCGGAACAGCCACAGCCTGTACACCCATCAGAAACACGCGCATTACAAGGCGAAGTACGAGTGTCCGCTGTGCCACCGGCGGCTCGTCACCCAGGAGAACCTGGATCAGCACGTGCTGACGCAGCACGAGAGGAAGGAGAAGTCCGTGTGCGAGGAATGCGGCAAGACCTTCTTTGAGAATTACGATCTGAGGAAGCATATGAGAATCCACACCGGCGACAAGCCGTACAGCTGCCCGGTTTGCGGCAGAGCGTTCGCCAGGCACAGCAGTTTGAGCCAGCACCTCCTTCTGCATACCGGCGAGCGTATCTATGCGTGCGACATATGCGGTAAATCGTTCGCCCAGAAGGCCGGTCTCATCTGCCATAGAAAGATCCACTCGGGCGTTCTGCCGCCTCTGCCAGTGATACACATCGATCATATACTGAAGGAATTTATAAAGAAATGAAACCGCATAATAACCGCACTCGAATGTTGGTGCCTTGTTTGAATTGGTGCCTTGCGTTTGATTATTAAATAAAGCTAAATCGTTAAAGTGCGAAGCACAAGGCAGGCCTTTGTTTGTAATACACGATCGATAGTGTCGGTATAAATACGAAAGGAATAGACTTAGTCATTTTTTTATTATAATTATACTTAAACTAAAAATAACACAGCTTTCGAAAATTGTTGTAAGATGATATCGAGATGCGATAGTAGATTATAATCGTGAATCCTTTCTTTATATGTTGGCATGAATGAGACACGAGAAACTTCATCCATCACTTTGTGCAATATATCTTACATATTATCCTACATATTATTTTAGAAAATCGATGAGAAAGTGATAAACAATATTTTTTATGAAACGAGTTACAAAAATAACTTGAAATGTTATATCTAAATCATAAAATCTTGAGATTAGATTTTATATATGGAAATGTATAAATAAACGGATATCTGAAATATTTTATTATTTAAAAATACACAAAAAACATTGTAAAAAAAAAGTAAAATTTATGTTATTTATGAGCATTATCTGACTATTGGTTGATTTAAGATTTAAATATTGCTATTTTACAAATTTCAAACTCCTTAGAATTATGAATAACATTCATTATTATTCATCAGAAATCTATATTTTATATTGTATTGTTGTTATGTTCCAATATTGATATTTTTTGTTTCTCGTTTACTTTTTTTAGTTAATCGTTTACTTTTTGATGTAATGTTATGACATTGTTTAGAAATAATTAGCTTCAAACAGACACATATGTTTCTAAAATTGTTGAAATAAATTTATAATTACACGTTTATATGTTGTGCATGTGTGTGTGTGCATGTGTGCGTGTGCGTACGTGTGTATGCGTGTGTGTGTGTGCGTGCGCGCGCGCGCGTGTGTGTGTGTGTGTGTGTGTGTGTGTGTGTGTGTGTGTGTGTGTGTGTGTGTGTGTGTGCGTGCGTGTGTGTGTGGTATGTGTGTGTGCAATAATATTTTATTTTATAAAGACATGTTTTTTTTGTTTGAAATTTTTTCCCATTTTATGGCACTTTCCTAACTGTCATGTAGGTTACAACAGACTGCAACGCTGATCAACAAGGAAGGTAGTTGTAGCTCCTCGTTTGTGAGTACCTTCGTTGATCCGTGATCTCTAATTAAATTTATATGTGATAAATATATTTTCAAGCGTATAATTTACTGCGGTAATCAAAAATCACGTGCCATTGTTCTTTATAATAATTA
This sequence comes from Pogonomyrmex barbatus, assembly GCF_055798465.1. Taxonomy (NCBI): domain Eukaryota; kingdom Metazoa; phylum Arthropoda; class Insecta; order Hymenoptera; family Formicidae; genus Pogonomyrmex; species Pogonomyrmex barbatus. The sequence continues at coordinate 2,402,121 of NW_028297182.1, read as the reverse complement.
CTTCATTCCATGATGTTTCAGGTTTGAAGATCCTCAAAACCCTCGTGGTATTTTCATCTTCGATAATGCATCGTTGGTGATGAAGAAGTGGCAAATTTTGGAATTCGACGGCAAACCGTATTACGCATTTATACCTGAAGGCGATACGCCTTTGTCAGATGAAGATATACCAGAAGATACAGAGGAAAAATTAGATGAGATGGAAATAGAGCGGATAGAAGAAATGGAAGATGAAAATAGCATAATATGTGATAATGTAAAACAGGAAGGTCGGTTCGAGAAAGAAGAATATGATTCCATGGAAGAGAAATATAATGCCGAGAGTATCCTTAACGGAAGCATCGAGGGAACAGAGGAATCGAGTATAAAACCGATCATACTGAATGGCATCAGTGAAAATATGGACGACAAATCTGTTGGGGATTTGTATCAACTGAAAGTGCAAGGCACTATGGTAACAATTGAGAAACTTGGGTGTAACACGGATGGAGACGTCAACAAAGAGAACGAAGATCAGACGGAAGACATGAATGACGATGAGGGAGAGATAGAATACCTTGACGAAGAGTTGATAAATATTTCCAATGTATCTCCTAAACCTTCCAATAATGCATCTCCTAAAAAAAAATCTGCGAAGAACTCCAATGAGGCTCTGAAGTGCAAATTATGCTCGGAAACGTTTGACACCGTGTTATCCTTCAGGAAGCACGTAGCGTGGAGTCACAAGAAGAAGATGTGCATAAAGGAAGATGGCGCATATATATGCGCCGTATGCGGCTTTAAAACCTCGAAAAAGAACTCGTTTGCCTCTCATCTAGAGAGGAAGCACGAAACTTGGTCCAGGAAACGATCTGGCAACACGAAATTCCCTTGCGCCGCTTGCGGCTTTGTTTGCAGATCGAAGCATTCCTTGCAGTCTCACTTCACGCGGAAGCATACGGACAAGTACGAGTACCAGTGCAGTTTCTGTTCGAAAAAGTTCAAAGTCAAGGGGGACCTAACGAATCACATACGATTCCATCACAAAGAGAAGCCGGTCAAATGCGACGTGTGTGGCAAGCTGTGCCTTAACAGTGGCTCACTGTACGTACACCAAAAGTGGGCACACTATAAGCCCAAGTACGAATGTCACATCTGCAAAAGACGTATGGTCACTCAAGCAAATTTGGATCAGCACCTCCTGTCGCAGCACGAGAAGCGCGACAAGATAGTTTGCGCGGAATGTGGAAAGACCTTCACGAAGAAGGACTCGTTTAAGAGGCACATGGTGGTGCATACAGGATGCAAACCGCATGCGTGTATGATTTGCAGCAAACCATTCGCACGTAGATCTCAATTACGTCAGCACTTGCTCATCCACACTGGCAAGCGGCCGTTTGTATGCGACATATGTGGTAAGGCGTTCACGCAAAAACCAGGTTTGATCTGCCATAGAAAAACTCACCCCGGCCCTCATCCGCCGCTACCCGTCATGCCAATCGCGGACATTGTTAAAGAGTTCACCGACGGATATGTGCAGGAACTTAACGCTCGAGAGAACGAGGAAAGGATCATCGAAGAGGAGGAAGTGTGAATACTTAGTTCATCATATAGATATATTGTATGCAATTTTTTTCATCATCAATTGAAATAGCAAAAGCGCTCGTTATGGAATAAAAATAATATAACAATTGAGAAAAAATGTTGTACATGTACATGTACATGTGTGTTTACAGGATAAAAGTCGACACTTCTCAAATCTTCGTCGACAATTCTCAAATTTGTAAACGAAATTTCTTATTTATATATCTAACGTTTACATCATACTGATTACGATATTACAATCAAGTCCTTTAATTTTCATATTGTTTACTCTTATTCACTTCTCGTTATTCATTTCTTCTTCTCTTGCATATATTATCCTTGCATTATAAAGAGAGGTAGCAAGAAAAGAAGAGAGAGTGGTCAATAATAGAGAAAGTGATAAACAAGGAGAGAATAAATTTGTCATAAGTAAATAAAACTGCGAAAATTCATAATGAAAAAAAAAGAAAAGAGAGAAATATTAATAAGCAAAAACAGATTTGTATAATTTAAATAATTCTAGATCATTTAAATACAGATATGAAATTTTTTCTACAAAATTTATTTTGTTTTTTTTTTTTGTTTGTTTTAATGTAGCTTTATCAAATTATAAAAATTTTTTTACAATTTATCATTAATAAATTCAAACAATAAAACTTACGTTATGTGGATGTTATCCAGATTTATCCTGAAAGAAAATTGTTAGAAATATTCCATCAATGATAAGAGTGCGACCAGTTTTGAGGGTTTGTGGTCCATAATGATTTCTTTATATCCAAAGTTTAAAAATATCTTGAGTACAGATAACAATATATTTAAGTATGAAGTGTATAGATTAGCAAATGTATATTTCATAAATAGTTCATAAAAATAGTGATCTTACAATTTTTGTCGACGTTTCAGCGTATCAATATATTTATCATTAGAATGCAATTAAAGCTCTGTACATTTCTTTGAGCCAATAAAATTATACTAAATAAATATAACAAATATGTCAATAACAATGTTTATTTTTGTGGATTATATGCATTACAGTTAAATGATATATTCATTAATAAAATTAATAGAGGATTTCTAAATTATCTTGACAATAGTTTCAATTTGATACTATTTAATAATATTTTTTTAAACACTATTTTATTGGTTAAAGAAAATAAGTTATTGTAATGAAGTTACAAATAACATTTTTAATAACATAAGTGCTGATTCTCTGATTACAAAAGAATTTATATTACTCATAATTTCATAAAATAATAACTGATAAAGTTACGTACATTTCTTAAATTTTTAATCATCAATTTATTATACAATTTATTATACAAGATTTAAAGTAAAACAACGTTTATATGTGTATATTATTATATTTTCTTTTATTTAATACGGTGTTCTCCATTTGTACTTTCGTTTAGATACTATGTCAATATTCACACCTGTTACTTCTCATACTTCTCATTTGTTGTCATCTGTTTGTGACGTATAAAACTATCTCTTTCAGTTAAATCTTTTAGTTAAATTAAAAAATTTATCTCAAGGATGGAATTAATCTGAAAGATCTGAAATTGTTACTAGTTTTTTACATTATAAAATATAATTAAGATTTATTATTAAAAATATTACTTTACAATAATAGAAATAATATTTTTAAACACAACATTGACACACATGTGAGCAATTTTTAACAATCTGATTGGTCCTTGCGATCGATCATCGTACTTTACTCGAAAAGATAAGTATTAGTAAATAAGTAGAGAAAGCAGAGTAGTGCATAAATATTAATATAATATATAAGCAAAACTACAAATATGAACAACACTGATTTATAAATAATGAATATATTAAATATATTTTTTATCTATATATATTATCCTGATATAAATAATATCATTTGACGTTAATATAAATTCAACTTACAAAATATAAGAACTCGCAAAAAAATTATTTAAAAAATTTGCAATTAGTAAAACAATATTTTATTTTTTTTTTTTGTTTGTTATTACAAACACTTTAAAAAGCTGACAAATTTAAAAAGGAAATGAAAAAATAGATTTATAATAATAAATAATCTTAAAAAATAATTATAATTCTAAAGAACGATCTTTTTAAAAGTACGAACAAAATATTCTATTTTCTTTTTACTATATCGAAATAAATATTTGCTTTTTAAGAAATCTTATTATTTAATGAAAAAATGTTTGATTTAATTTCATTTCAAATATTTGTTTAATTTAATCTCAAAAATTACATTTTGAATAATCAAGGTGTCAATATTCTTGTATTCTTGTTTTATTTTTTATTTCAGGGGATCAGCATTTCTTATTGGAAATTACAAAATATACTTTTTTTTTTTAAATAAAATGTCACGAGAATATACAATAAAACACGAGTACAACATTTGAGGATAATTATATTAAATAATAATATGATAATGATGTTAAATAATAAGTAATGTAATAGTATAAATCTATAAATAAATAAATTTTTCATATCTATTGTACATAATTTTGTTATTCAGAGTCGTTATTATGTATGGAGAATATCTCTTGTATGAAAATGACATTAATCTTTAAACGATAAAAGATGATTTATTTATGATAAATTTTACTATCTTCTTTTATACAAAATATTCATTACATTTATCAATTGCTCCATGCACAATACATATTCTCTGAAATACATATTATGAGAAAGACGGACATAATTATTTTGTTCAAGATAATTGTGTTCAATAAAATTAGATTAGTAAATGTACTCACAAGGATATATAGATTTTGATTTCAAATAAATATTTTTGACAGCACAGTTTTTTATAAATTATCTTTATACAATAATGCATGTTTAATTAGAAAAATTTAATAATACCGATATTGCGATCTTGTAAAAATCGATGTCTGACAAGATTTTTACATATTTATGCCACTTTCGAAGACAGTTTAGATTTCACGAAATATTTTAAAGGTAAGTATGATACTTAATATTAACCACTTATATATTGTGTTTTTGATAATAATGTTTCTTTTTCTCAATCTTGCAGGGATGTAATCGATATAGATCTTTAATAAAAACGACGAAGAACGATTGATCTCAAGTATCGATATTCTTACAAATGAAAAAGGGATATTGTAGAAAAATCCGAGTTAAAAGTAAGTCTGCATGCGAGAAAATGAGTTGAGAAAATTTTCGCTGTCATTACTTTATTCAAGCGCAAAGTCTAAGTGAAAATATCCAAAAAAAATCTATTAAAAGGAAAGAGAGCCGCCGAGCAAGAGAACTTGGATTTATAGCACATTTAGTATTTTACTAATTCCATTAATCCGTTTTGCAATTAAAAAGTCACAAGAATAAGAACCGCTTTAATTTCTACAAATACGGCAAACAAATGTTTTTAAGTTAAAAATTATGTTAATATGTGAAAGAGATACATGTTTTTGAAACATTCAAGTGCAATTTACTGCAAGAGCTATTTGAAGAAACACAGGATCGCAGTTATACAACACAAGTGCAACGAACGTTTCAAGATGAAAAATATTGCATAAGCACGTGTGAAATATACACAATGACATTCGTCAGTGCGATTTATATCACAAGATTCTTTAGAATCTATTTGTTCTTAAAAAGCATCACGCCTACAACGATCGATTCTCTCGCCTCATATGCAGAAGTTTGCAGAGAAGAGAATTGAAGACGGAGGGAAAGAAGAATAAACGCCTTAAAAAGATGAAAAACAAAAAAACAATGCAATGCATCAGATTTAAAAAGAGCTGTTACTTTTAAAAAGATTTGTGTTAGCGTAATATAATTTATATTTTGTGTTAGTATTATATAATTTACAAGAAGCAAAAATTTATGTTACCGCATCACTAGATTAGAGGCGATAGTGTCTATATTTTAATAAATTTTCTAAACTTTGATGAGAAACATTATTTTCTTTAGTTCGACAAGCAAAAAAATCTTTAAAAATCTTTGCGACTGTTCTCATTAATATAAATATTTCGGATTGTTTGATATTTTGTTTTAGAACATACAGATTGCGTTTAAAAGTAAGTGTGTAAATAACAAAATATTTTAGAAATGATGAAGATATCCGATGCAAGTACTTTCGATTTAATAATGGTGTAATATTTAATTAAAATTGCTAATCAATGTATCAATTTGAATAAAGAGGATATATATGTTGTATCAATATAATGTTCGCATATCATGTACTCCAAAAAAAGAGCACAAAACTAAAATTGTATATATTAAAATGGCAAATGATAATAAAATAATGATAACAATATTTTGAATTTTCATTTTCTTTTACCTTCCCTAATAATTATGTTTTATCGCGTAATATCCTCCAAAGAAAGAAAAATGCGGTTTGTTAATGTTTTTTATTATTATATTTGTAATAAAACAATGCGTACTGAAATATTAGTTAAATTGATAAATTTAATGATCGAAAGGACACTAAAATTTCTTCATAAATTTCTTATCTTGGGAACTTGGAAACTTTTCGCAGAATGTTAAGCTTACATTTCTCATAAAATCGACTGTAATCGAAATTGAGCAATACGCGGATAAATCGTTAAGGGAAGATAAGAAGAGGCACTCTTTTCACATCTTTGGACATTTTTTTTATAATAATTTTCTCTTATGTCGTAGGTTTGATTTGCTAGAAATGGAGGGAATCAAGAATGAGGGCATTCGTGGTTCCCACGCATTCTTTCTCGAGACGTCGTCGAGTATCGCCGAGATAATCAACACGGACAGCAGTAAGGAGAACAGGGGAGTGGTGCGACGCGTTCATTACGCCTGCGACGTTTGCTCGTTCCCGTGCCGGACGAAGGGAAGTTTAAAGAAACACATGCAGCTGCACAAGAACACGTGTAAGCTCTGCAACGAGCTGTTCGTCTCGACGGAAAAGCTGGAGCTTCACATGGTCGTGAATCACGGCGAGCCTAAGTACACCTGCAAGCTGTGCTACTCCGTCCTCTGGAACAAGCCGGACATGAAGAAGCACTTCCTCATCAATCACCTGGATCCCTTCTGCAACACGTGCAACACCTGCAACAAGGTGTTCCAGTCGAAGTACGCGATAGAGAGGCACATGTACAGCCAGCACACGAAACTCTCCGTGGCGTGCACGATCTGCAGACGCGTCTACAACAGCTTCCACGCGCTGAAGGCGCACACCAAGCTGATTCATCTCAAGTCCGGCTACCAGTGCGAGATCTGCAAGCGGCGTCTCCTCTCCGCGGACTCGCTCGAGGCGCACCTACGACGGCACGAGGGCCCGCGGAACATGGACACCTACATCTGCACGACGTGCGGGGAGACCTTCCTCACGAAGAACAATCTGAACAAACACGTGACCATCCACGGGGATATCAATCCGTACGTCTGCCCGGTCTGTCAGAAGGCCTTCGAGAAACGGGCGAATCAGGTGCAGCACATCCTTACGCATATGAGCAACGTTTACGAGTGCGACATATGCGGATTGAGATACTCGCGAAGGGCCGCCCTGATCTGGCACAGGAAAATGCATCCCGGGCCGCTCGGGAAGCTGCCGGTTATACCCGTGATAGGCATCGTGAGCGAGTTCGTTAAGAATTACATAAACAAAACTAAAAACTTACCAAACACATAATCCGAATCGGACTTATCTTAAGTCTAAGAAGTACTAACTAAAAATATTATATAGACGATATGTTTTTTTTTCTTTTTTTTTCTTTTTTTTTTTTTTTTTTTTCTTTCTTTTAAGGATAGGACTTTTCTATAAGGGTAAAATTTTCAAGAAATGCCAGATTTATCTATTTGTAAGTGTCCCCAGTGAACGCATATTGCAATTATAGAATATAAGGTATTTGTTATCCTTTCTCGGATATAATCGCGACTTTCCGTTGACAATGTTACGATGCTATATTTTGTAATAAATGCAGTCCGATTTATATAATTACTGCATATGTGTACAGCAAATTTATTTAAAATATATGAATGATTAATCCAAAATTTGCGTTTTTTCCGAATTGTTATTCAGTTAACTTATCCTCTAATTACACACTTGACTTTGTTCAAAACTCACTTGTTCAATCAGGTAAGTCACCATCAATTAATTATCCTGCATAATTAATTATGGTATTGATACGCATTCTTTTTTAGGTGATGCATTATGAAAAGCCGCGCTTTCGCCGATATTTAATACGTTCTTTAGCAAATCTCCGCAGACTTCTAATCACAATTAGGAAGGTAACTGGAAAAATGACGATAATAAAGCATCCATCGAATGTTTATTAAACCGCATCCAATAGTTATTCTAAAATTTCGTTTTCAGCTCCCCTCTTCGTTATCAAATTCTCAATGATTTACCTTCTCGACAGGCATATATAAGCCATTGTTCCGTCCGTTTATAGCTGATGATAACGCGAACTTTGCCTTTTATGTTTTAGAATGGCAGATCCGTTGAACGTTGAATCCAATGCCCAGAAATCCTTTGTCAAAGTCGAATGTGAAAAAAGGAGGAAAAACGAAAAGTCGAGCGTAATAACAGAGTGTGAAGAATTGTTAACGGAATACAAGGAGAAATCGGAGAATGTAAACGCGAATCTAACAACGGAGCTTGATTCGCGTACCGAAGAGAATCGACCGACTAGAAGGGAAACGACGTGCCTAGAGTGCGACCATTGTCGCCGCAAGTTCCTGAAGAAGAGCAACCTCGCCGAACACCTGAAACAGCACAGACACAAGTGCTCCGATTGTCCCAAGACCTTTAGCCTTCGGCGTTATCTGGTCTCTCACGTTGAGAAGAGCCATCAGCAGCAAATGTACGAATGCAGCGTGTGCAAGTACAAAAGCAACAACAAGGGCACCCTGAAGAATCATTATATTCGGCTGCATACAAGCAATTACGATTACGCGTGCGACACGTGCGGCAAGCAGTTCAAGATAAAGAAGGCTTTGAATCACCACGTGAAACAGAACCACAGCGAGGCTCCGCCGATCGTGTGCGACGTCTGCGGTCACTTCAGCAAGAATCTCCATGCTCTCAAGGCTCACATGAAGTATAGGCACTATAAGCCGGAGTTCGTCTGCCAGATATGTCGACGGGGTATGACCACTCAAGAGAACCTGCGACGGCATCTCATGTGGCACGAAACCAGAGAGAAAGTACTCTGTCCGACGTGTGGCAAGAGGTTCCGAGGGCGCGACCTCGATTCGCACATGAGAGTGCACACCGGGGTGAAACCGTTTCCCTGTCCTGTCTGCGGAAAGACGTTTCGACGGCAAACTGCTCAGGAGCAGCACGTGTTGATTCACACCGGAAAGAGACCTTACATTTGCGATATTTGCGGGCAAGCGTTCGCCCAAAAGCCCGGCCTAATTTGCCACAGAAAAAGACATCCCGGCCCGCTGCCACCGCTACCTGTAGTTTCCATCAAAAACATTGTTACGGAATTCACAAAAGAGTACGCCACGAAAAACGCGGTCACAAAGACTGAATAAAATGCCCAAGTTTGTAATTCTAGTTTGTAATTCTAGTTTTCTAGAATATACTAGATATATATACTTGACGAGATTTAATTGTGATTAATATTAAATGCTTCGTGATTGTACTGAAAATAATTTAAAATTTGACATAAAAAAAAGACCGCAATGACAAAAAACGAATCTCAGAAATTACTTACTGAGCAATACTTTTGATCTAAGATATACATTTCTTTTATGTGATAGATCAAATTCTTATTTAAAAAAATGTCTCTTTTTTACTATGATACATGTAATATTTTTTAGTAAAAATTAAATTTCTGCATAATATTTTTATGTCAAATTTTGAAATATAAATATTTTTTTTACAATTTTTCTACTGTATTTTGTATTTAGTATGTAATAAAACTTACAATTTTTATAAATTTTGAATATGTTTATTAACTTCCTACATTTAACAAGTACGACAAACTGAAAAAGTTGGAAAAAATTAAGAAAATCGTAATGCTCTATTTATTTAAAACACGTATTATTAAGTATTACATTCTTTGTTTAACAATTGTATAAATTATATTTAAAAAAATTTTAATGTAAATCTTAATAATTCAGAATTTATTATTCTTTTGTCTTAAAATATTTTTTGTAACGATAAAATGTTAAATGAATGTGAATGAAATTAATTTTAATTTTAGTTATTTTTTATCAGTGCTGAAACATTGCATTTAAAAAGATTTAATTACAGTCTATTTTTGCGATTTGACTTAATTCAATGACACATCTTTATATTTTTCACGTTCTCTTTGTAGATTAAAAATATTTACGAGTAAAAAAACCGGAAATGATTCAACACTCTTAATATCTCAAGTAAGTAAGCTTAATATTCAGCGGTAGAGCCTGCATTGTATGTAATAAAATTTAATTTGTTTTTAATTTATGTTGTAGTGATTCTTCACCCGTGGATCCTCTGAACGTTGTGGACGCCAATAATACGGATCCATCGTCCGAAAGCATAGAATACGCATCTGAGCACGACTTGTCAAACAGAATCAGACGACATATTGCCAGGAAGAGAAAAACGAGAGAAGACAAGAAGAAGCAAAACTTTAGTCGTGACAAAATCGTCAAGAAGAAGCCTAAACTTTCCTTGGAGTGCGCCACGTGCGGCAAACGTTTTAGCCAGAAAGCAATCATGATAAAACACATGAGCCTGCACAAGTACCAATGTCAAACCTGCCGCCAAAGTTTTAGTCTGAAGCGAGAGCTGAAGCGTCACGTCATGAACGTTCACGGGCCTCTTTTATATCCCTGCAGTATCTGTGAGTACAAGAGCAACAACAAGTGCACCTTGAAAGATCATTTCATACGGAAGCACACCAGCGACTTCCAACACTCCTGCACAGTTTGTAAGAAACAATTCAAGATCAAGAATGATCTGAAGCAACACATGAATCAGGTGCACAGCGGCGAGCCACCTATCATCTGCAGTATCTGCGGACACGCCTGCAAGAACGTGCCTGCCATCAAGGCGCACATGAAGTATCGACATTACAAGCCCGCTTACGAGTGCAAGATATGCAAGCGCGGTCTGACCACGCAGGAAAATCTCGACCAACACTTGATCTGGCATGAGCGAAAGGAGAAGGTTGTCTGTCCCACCTGCGGCAAGACCTTCGGTCAGAAGAGGGACTTGGATCTCCACTTGAGGATCCATCAGGGTATCCGGCCTTTTTCCTGCCCGGTCTGCAACAAGACGTTCCCCAGAAAAACCGCGCAGGAGCAACACATATTGATTCACACCGGCAAGAAGCCGTATATTTGCGATATATGTGGTCATACCTTTGCACAGAAACCCGGACTCATTTGTCATAGGAAACGACATCCTGGACCGCTGCCGCCGTTGCCTGTGGTATCCATTAAAAAAATAATCATGGACTTTACGCAGGAATTGGTCTCTTCTACGCAACAGGATAAAATAGATAGTTAGATATTTATTTTAAAGACTGCATCAAATGTGTTGAGGAAATTAATTTGTTTAATAATTCTAAGATGCATACAATTTCCCATATGTACAAAAGTGTACCGTCGATTATTATTCACTGAATTTTGTAATTTGTTTCCTTGAATATCAAATAAATATTTTAGAAGAACAATTCAATTTTTCAATTTTTCAAAATTCAATTAGAATTTTTCAAAATATAATTAGAAACAATTAATATTTATTTTAAAATTAAAGATCATGTTGATTCGTGTTATGCATTCTAAAATTAAATAAATTTAATTTTATTTTCTATTTTGAATTTAAATTTTTTATGATGTCTACTTTTGTCGAAATTGGTTTTAAATAATATATAAAATTTTTAATTAAATATGTTACCAAATTAACTGACATGTTTCTCATGATAGAAAATGACAAGTATTGTAAGTATGCAAGAATTTTGTATTTATGATTACTTATTATAAATATAAATTATAATTGTATATTATATATTATATATAATTTTTTATTGAAACAAAATAGGAAGAGGATATTTGAAAGGTTTTATAGAATTTGTAATTTTACTTAGATACCGATATTCACGTCTATTACTTTTCTTACTTCTTAACTATTTTTTCATGCATACGAGAAAACAATTATGAAAAAATATAAAAAACGTGAATAACAATGCAAATATCAGTATTTAAGCAAAATTACAAATCCTGAACAATATTATTTACTATATTTTAGAATTATATAATCTTCAGTCCATTTGTTTATACTGTATATAAATAATGCTGTATTTACTTTGTTTCAGTTAAATAAAAAGAAGATATATTATCTAACAATCTTGATATTGATTTTTTTAAATTTAATAAACAATTTAAACAATTTTTTTTATATCAAAACACTCAAATACAATACGCGTAATAATTTATTCCTATAGTGGTTATGCGTATTATTTTTATATTAAATCTAAATTAATATATTTTTAATTTAATATATTCACATATAAAATAATCATTGTCATTTTTACGATTTTTACTTATTTTACAAAACTACTCTGTATTTAATATCACGAAGTTGCCACAGTAATATATTATCCTTAAAAAAAAATTTGAATTTTTAAACCAATCGAAACATTTCATATTTTCTTTTAATATCTTATAAATATTACATCAATTTAGCGGTGATTCTTAAATGTGATTTATTTCAAGGTTGTTAATAATTTTACGAAAGTAACTTTGCAAAATTATTACATCATTTTTTGTACAGGTCTTTCTTACGTTATCATGTCTATTATTGTTGAGAACAAGTGGTAAAATGGTAGGTAGTGGTGCTTCATACAAAATGAAGAAATAAAAAAATAAATTTCAATCATGCTTTCTCTGCATCTGCTTTCTCGCTTAATTTTTCCAAGTGGAGTATTTACTTAGTTTCTCTCTTTCCGCAAAATGAGAAACGCCATGTTTCACCACCATCCCCTTCTTTCAGGCAACGACGGGGGGGTAGATTGCGCGCCGTCCACCAATGCGTCAAATGCGGCGCTCGCTTTCGTCACACGCGGAAACTCGTGGAACATCTGAAGAATCTGCACAACATCGATCGTGCTTTCAGCTGCGACGAGTGCAGCAAGACGTTTCGCAGCCCCATGAACATAGCTCGTCACAAACTGATCCACACGGGACTGAAGGTGTTCACCTGCGATCTCTGCGAGTACAGCACCAACCAGAAGTCCAATCTGGAGTGCCATCGTCGTCGGCACGCGAGGGATTACAGCTTCACGTGCGAGACGTGCGACAAGGGCTTCTTCCACAGGACCGAATATCTCGAGCACCGGAACGCGCACACGAGCAAGGGTCTGTATCGTTGCGAGCACTGCTCCAAGCGTTACCTGTACAAGAAGAATCTCTCGGTACACTTGATGACGCATCACACCGGCAAACCGCAGGGTACCGGCGCTGTGCCCTGCGCGAGGAACGCGAAGACGAGGCACGCCTGCAACCTCTGCCCGGAGAGATTCGCGTACAAGAGACTGTTGAAGAGGCACATGAGGAACGAGCACGGACTCCCGTCGGACACGCCGGCGAGGCATCTGTGCGACTTGTGCGGCGCGAAATTGTCGTCGATGAAACGGCTGACGGTGCACAAACGTAATCACGTCGGCGAGAAGGCGTTCGAGTGCGACACGTGCGACAAGAGGTTCGCCAGCAAAGAGAACCTGACCGTTCACAGGCGAACGCACACCGGCGACAAGCCGTACGTCTGTCCGCAGTGCGGCCGCGGTTTCACGCAGAGGACCTCCCTGGTTTTGCATCTGCGATATCACTCGGGTGAAAGGCCTTATCGGTGCTCGGATTGCGGCAAGGGATTTGTGTCTAACGCTTTGCTGAAGAGGCATCGCAAAGTGCACGAGAAAGCCGCGCGACCGAAACTGTGAAAATGGGATCCCTTTGACGAATCTGATACCTACCTCTCGACAGGTTTAGGATCGAGGATTTGCAATTTATCTTGTTGACGATTGTAATTTCTGCGATAAATAAATGCAAACGTTGTTGAATAATGGAATGGCTTTAATTCTTTAAAATTCGATGTCGTTTGTCATCTGCTGTGGCCATTTGTAGGATTTATGATGATCTTAACGTATTTTCTTCGGTTCCCAGAAGTGCATTTTAAGTGCACAAGAATATTAACTTTACTCTAGGAATGAATTAGTAGGAATAAATTAGGAGTTAATAGAATTAGTGTTACGTCTTTATGAATCTTTATAAATCGTGAATCGATTGTAGTAACCAGTGGACGAATAATCACGAAAGTGGCGAATGGAAACCTGCCTAATCTTGGACGGAAGTGAGCAGTGAGAGTTGCATATCATTTACATTTCTTGCTGGACATTATATTTAATTATTATTATATTTATTTAAAATATTTTATTTGTTTCGAAATGCAATTTATTTTGAAAAATTCAATTAAGACTAAGAGGTTGGCTCTTTCTTCAGTGCTACTTTAAAGACATAACTAACAAGTGACATTAAATTATGACATTAAAGGGTAAGTTTTCAGTTTTTATTTTTATTTAAAAAATTTTTTTAGAATTATTTTCCGGAGGGAAAATTTGAAATATTTTAATAAAACACCTTTATATATAATTATTGTTTACTGACTTGTAATTCGGCAAGAAAATTATCATGTATTATTACAACTAAACTATTAACTTTTTACATTTTATGTATGTAAGATGTGAGAATTGAACAGAATATATATACATATATTTTCCACGTTTGCGTTAGAGAAAATAATTATACATAATCTGACAGAATGTATTTTAGAGTAAGTGACTTGCCAATCCAAGCTTCGTCGTTCTGTAAAGGGAAGACGCCCGTCACGGAAACGCTTGCTGTTTTGAACGGTTGCAGATTCGAAAGCGGCGAGAAGGCTTGCGAGTTATGCCAGGCAAAGTTCCACTTCGTTACCAGACTGGTCGCGCATCTCAGGATCGCCCATGGCATTCATCGGCCCTTTAAATGCGTTACATGTGGCAAGAATTATCCCCAGCAGTTCATGCTCAATGCCCACGTGAAGAAATCGCACACGCCGAAAACCGTACCGTGCGCCCAGTGCAGCTTCATGGGCGTCAACGCGACCGACGTGGAGAGGCACAGGAGGCGACGTCACCAGCTCTCGAAATTCACATGCGAAATTTGCAGCGAGGATTTCGCCGACAAAGATGCTCTGATCAGGCATACGGCGATGCACGACTTTATGCAATATCAGCGATGCAGCGCGTGTGGTAGCGTCTTTAACGACGTGTGTAGGTAGGTCCTCTTGTGATTGTTAATATGATCTGTTATTGGTAGATTTATTTAACGGAACGTTTCAGACAGTCCATTCAGGCTCTTCTATATTCTCTAAATTCAGAAAAATGACTTTTTAATCCTGACTTTGTATTAAAGTAGCTTTCTTGTGTTATTAGTCTACTAGTTATTCGATCTGCTTTTAGAAACTAAATTGCTTCCTTGTTCTCCTCCTTTTGAGATTACAATTCCGTTGCAATTGCAATTAATTTAACTCAATGACCTTATAATATCGAGGTGGCATCGATGTAGATTAACAAGAGAGTTATGTTGCACAGCTTAAAGGAGCACAACCGCCTCTACCATTACGATTCCGCATCGGACGAGAAGTTGGAGGAGCCCAGCGAGAACGGGTCCGAGCACAAATGTGATATTTGCGGCAAGGTCCACAAGTACAGGTCAATGCTGAAGCAGCATAAGATCAAGGCTCACGGGGATCCGCCGAACTGCGAGAGGCGTAGATATCTTTGCGCGTTATGCGGCAAAGAACTCAAGACCGCGAAGGGCCTCGAAATCCACAACAGGTCGCACACCGGCGAGAAGCCGTACACCTGCGAGGTGTGCGGCAAGTGTTTCGCTTGCGAGACTCTGCTGAGGACTCACAACGTCACTCACACCGGAGAACGAAGATACTCGTGCGACCAGTGCGGCAAGGCCTTCACTCAGAGGTCCACTCTGGTTGTTCATAAGCGATATCATACGGGCGAACGACCGTACGTTTGCTCTCGGTGCGACAAAGGTTTTGTCACGCGAACTGTCCTTAATACTCACATGAAATCTTGCCGTTGAGGCAAGCTCTTATTTTCACTCGGGATTAATCGAGTCAACGCGAAAGAAACGCAAATGCTTGAGAAATATATAATATAAGCGTTTAAAGAAATTTTTTTAATTCTGAAACTATTCTAGTTAAGGATGTCCCTTTTTTTTTTACCTCAGGCAATGATAGATAAATATATTTTGTAATTTTTTTACCGAAGACACCGTCCGTAATATTGATAATGAAAAAAAAAAAAGGTGATATTTCTTTATATGTGTTGGTAAAATATATATTGTTTACGCGATATAATGTATATAACATTGGACGCATGTGTGTAATGGATACATAAAACATTGCAAATACATTTTTTATATTAGGTCGTTAGATTCTTATAAGATGAAGAATATAATATTTAAAAGATTTTAAATATTAATACATTTTTGACACAAGTTATAATTATTTTTTTGTATACATTTTTACATATTTTTTATAAACAGTTTTTGATTGTGATATATGATATTAATCATTATTCGCGAATATATATATATATATATATATATATATATATATATATTAACATATGTTTCATAAATGCAATCAAAGTTTTATTATTAATATCATTTATATAGGTATATGTATATATAAATGACATTATTTATGCTGTAATATATTTATATACATATTCTTATAAATAATCGCTGCCATTTACAACAATTATTTTTATATTGTTGCTATTTATTCGTATCTTTGCGGACAACATAAAAAGATACGGGAAAATGCAATTTTATATAAATTGACAATTATACATAATTTGAATAAAAAATAAGTTTTATAATATATCATATATAAACTGTATTATTATATCCAAACATACACATAATCTTAAATCAATTAGTTATTAATCACATCAATTTTTATATTTTTACATTTTTATACATTAAAATATTTATTGCAGGATAATCACATAATATTTTATTTTTTGAGCAATTTTAAAATTGGTTTTCTATTTGTTATCACGTTATTTAATAAAAAGAAGGCATTTCTTTTCACATCGCAAAATATTGATATCAAAATAGGCATAGTAGCCTTTTGTTGCCAAATCGTAAAAAAATAAAATTCAAAGATTAATGAAAACAAGAATGAGTTATCAATAGAAAAATAAGATCGAGGTGGGATCTTCAACTCGAAAGTCGACTCCTTGTTCGTGCATTTTGCGATCATACTGGTAATTAATATTGTTCAATATAGCACGATTTTGAATATTGATGTTCCGAGGTTTCACATGTATCGTTTTGAAATCTGCGATCACGTTGGTTCGATCAAGTTTATTGATGACGAGATAGATAGCGGAGAAACAATTTTCCTACTTACGGGTTTTACGTTCGGCTTGAAGCTGACATATCTCACGTAAAGTTTCAAAATTTCTAATAATTCCGTCATACTGTAATCTCTTTAGGCATTTGCAACGTATTAACATAGACACCAACAAATCATCGAGCGATTCACGGTTGTTCCTAAGCTGTAGCATAACTTCAACTACAAGAGGAGATATATTTTTTTTGCTTATCCCGTTTTGATAATTTATAACGATTTATATAAAATATTTATTCACCGAGAAAAGCATGATTTCATTTATGAACTTTACTTAATGAATTCGTGACAGAACCAACAGATATTTTATTAATTAATTATATTAAAAATTTATTATAATATAATTTCTATAATACCTAATGTATTTGTATATTGAGTAATTATCAGACCAATCGTGTTTCTGAAATTTCGGGATCTGCTCTGATCCCATACGTGGCCGCTGAACATATGAAACTTAGCTAGGGGTACGCTAGGCAATAACAAATAGTACATATCCTCATAATGGGAGATGTTCACTGAAAATCAAAATTGAAAAACTGAATGGTATAATAATTTTCAATAAAAATCTGTACATTCTATATAAATTATTTATTAATAAAAATTAAATCTATCATTGAAAAATATTATTATATTTCTTTAAATTATTTCATAAAATTACTTGAAATTATTTGCTTCATTGAGCACACAAAGTTCGTAGAACCAACGAAAAAATAAACTGAGATTAATTCAGAAATTAATAAAGATAGAGATAATTTAAGAATAGTGTATATAGCAATATTTTGTTATACCTATGGTATATGACACTCTCAGATTGGGGCAGGCAAGTACCAAATTTCGCCAAGTAGCATCTGCTATCATGTGCTGCCTAGATTCGGAATCCCTTATGGATATATACAGATTTTTAAGTGTTTTCGATGCTGCGAGAGCATTAAGAGCGTGATTCGATAAAGCCGAATAGTCCAATCTTAATAAAGTTAACGCATGAAAACGTCCCAACAAACTTAAGTATCTAAAAAAAAAAAAAAATGATGAAAAAGCATTTCGTTAATTAATCACATTCGTATAAAATTTATATAAAATTATAAATAAATCTTGAGGCTATATAAAAAAGGACTCCTCGTTTTTATTTAGCACAATTTATTCTTGTACATATATTTATGCGTATATAAAGTATATTTTAGTAACTTTACGTGCCTCGGATTTTCGTAAGGTGCTTGCCACCCTCTGAAAGCACCGCGGAGATCCAAGGAAATTAAGTGTTCACCAGATCTTTTGGCAACTGTTCTCAACAACCGCAAGACGTCGGTCATCCCGAGATCGGCGTTTAACAAGCTTAGAATCTCCAAGCTGCGTTGACCACTGCAAATTGGGAAAAAGTATTAATTCTTACATTCGTTTTTTTTTTTTTAAGGATTGATAAAGAGGAACGGTTTCAGCCACCGCAGGAACTTTGTCAAGTAACCGAGCAATATCCCCCGGTTGCCCCATTTGTCACCGAACATCCAGTTCGTCAAGGTCAGCTGTCGTAGTTGTACATTCTTAACGTGCATAATTGAGAGAAATACGATGCCCTCCCACATCTGAATGTTGCATCTGATTCTAATTTGTCTCGGCGAGATGTATGGTCGCGAAAAAGCGAGCTCCAAGTTGCGCATATGCTGCCCATATTTTATCTGTCGAATGTACGATAAATCAATATCAACAATATCGAATATAACACTATCTATAATAATAATGTAACGTTAACAACAACAGTATAATGTAGTACGAAATTTTACTCATCAAGATCGCATTTATTAAAACGATGATTTGACTCGGACATTGACGAGAGGACTCTTTGGATTTTTAGAGAATTTAAATTCATCAAAATGAATTCCTTTCCACTACGTGATTTGATAATATTTATATTTCACTACTAAAACGACTTTTCTTCGAGACACTTCCTCCTCGAATAGTTTTTTTTTTTTTTTTTTTCCAAATTAGTCTATACATAAGCAGTTCGATTTTAAGTTCCAAGATCGATTTAAATTCGTAGCCAGGAAGGATTCACGTGCTTTGTCGTATGTCCCGGAAAAATTTTCTTACAGCCAGTTCTTCCGCCAGAGGAAGCTCGCCGCATAGATCACGATCGATGAGGATCGTGACGGATCGCCAGAGCTCGGGTGAGGACAACGCGCGGTTCCACGATTGACAGACTTCGCCGACATTGGCGCGATCGGCACGGTCGAGATGGCCGAATATTTGCGTCAATATCAGCTCAGGTAGTTGATCCCACATCTCCCGACTTCAGCTTGACCCGTCCTCATCTCTTCTAGGCGGTCGTTGGCCTAAATTGTCGTTGGTCACTTTAGCCTTCGGGTTTCGTCGCCGAGTTTCCGTTGATCGCTCTTGTCAAAAAAAATGATCGATCATAAGAGATCGAGTTGAAGTGTGTCCCGAAGAGTTTAGCAACGAAAGAGTTTATCTTTTTTGCTTTTGATATTTGGTAAATTAATTTATTTGGTTAACTTATTTGAAAAATAAATATTCTCTACTTTAATTAATTAAAAAACACAAATTGTAATATAATTCAAATTATAGCAGAGAATAGTTTGCGATTCAAAATTTATATTTTCACTCTTTTTCATTCTTTTTATGTATTGATGTTTGCATTAAAAATGAAATTATTATAACCACATAATTAATGATGACCGTTAATGATTACTATTATCATTGATTATCATTTAATTATTACTTAATTGTTAATCATTTCAATCTCGAAATTTATATTTATGACGATTGCACGATGTATCGATTGCACAATATCGAGATTCGTTATATCGATGTTCAAACAACATCGATTGATATATCGCAAAATAATAAACAGAACGCGTGTTTAAACACGGGTCCGAATATGGTGTTACATCGAGTGAAAAGAAGAAGAAAAGAACGCACTTTGTAATGTGCTTTGTAATGACCTTATAGTGCTGTTATCTATCGAAGTTGCTTTTATGCGTTGTAGTTTAATTGTTCGATAAAATCACACGTCCTAAATTTAATAAAAATTTAGATAAATATAGTATACTATTGTATTGTAGTATATTATAAAGATATCCTTGAAAGCATAAACTATCATAGAAGATATTCATAGCACGAAAAATGCGATCTATGACAAAATTGTTCACTTCGCTAAGATATGCATTAAGAAAGAATACACGTGTGCGAAACCTAACCTCTCAGTCAATCACCTCTGCTACAAATGCGAATGTCGACAAAGAAAAAGGTAGGTTTTTCAAATCATTCTCTGGTAATTATATAACATAATGCCTTCTCCAATTTTCCTGTTTGTACAGTTTTGTACATTTGTATCTTCATACGTAGAATATATTCTGAGAAGAAAGCTCATGTCGCTCAAATTCCAAAGAAATGTTAGATTTGAACTTCAATTCACATAAAAAGAATAAAAAAGATAAATTTTAAATTACAAACAATTCTCTGCTATAATTTAAATTATGTAAAAAATTGTTTTTTTTTTTTTTAATTCATTAAAGCAGAGAAGCATGTGCAATCATAAATTATCATTAAATTATTTTCTAATTTACTGACATCAAAAAACTGAAAAAAACGGGATTTGATTTTTCTTTTCAGAATATATTCATGCACAAAGATACACTAATTTACAAAGTTACAGAAAAATCAAAGAGAATGTTATACTTACTAATTGGTATATTGATTCATTCTCTAAAATTGTAGCAGGCAGATGTAAGCCTCAATAATGTTTGTATTCGTTTCAGAAAAAACGGTGCTGGTTAAACAGCTGGGGCAGGTAACTACGATTGGTATCAACCGTCCAGAAAAGAAGAACTGTTTAGATGTTGCAACTGCACAGTTATTATCTGAAACATTGGATGAATTTGAAAATAACAAAGAATCGTTAGTAGGAGTATTGTATGGAGTGGGAGGTAATTTTTGTGCTGGTTACGATCTTAAAGAGATTGCTAATTACGATGGTGAAAATGAAGAAAGCATACCACACTTTGGGCCATTGGTAAATTTGCATTTTATTAGAAATTACAAAGTGATACATTTGTTTAGGATACAAAAAACTACAATTTTTTGTAGGCAAACAGAATTGAATTATGTAAGAAGCCAATGGTTGCAGCTTTAAGTGGATATGCAATTGGAATAGGATTCGAGCTTGCTCTAATGTGCGATTTGAGAGTCATAGAGGATACTGCGATGGTGGGTTTCCTAAATCGACGTTTTGGGATTCCAATTTTTAGTGGCGGTACTGTCCGTTTGCCTGCTCTAATTGGATATTCCAGAGCTATGGATCTTATATTGACAGGAAGGCTAGCTTCCGCGCAGGAAGCATTTAATTGGGGAATTGCACATAGAAGCACATGTTGTGGTGCAAGTACGTATAAAGTCTCTTTTAGATTTATTTAAAATTTTAAGAAAAAATTTATTATGGATTTTTATAAAATACTTGGTTTATAAAATAAAATAAAAATCTTACAGAAAGTGTTCTCCTTTGTATATTTAGATGTATTATTTTTTTAGTTCTTTGATTATGTAAAATTATTGCTAATGATATATGTTTATTTTTAATCAATCTAATCTTTTTTCAGGTTTGGGTGTAGCAATGACCTTGGCGTCTTCCCTTGTAAAATTCCCGCAAAAAAGTTTGTTGGCGGATCGTACTTCTGCACATTTTGCCACGTTTATGTCGAAAGAAATAGAGGAAGCACTGCAGTTCGAAAAGGATAATTCTTCACATTTGATATTAGAAGAAGGTGTTCCAGGTGCCAAAAAATTCATCGATGATGGAATAGGAAGACATGGGAAATTTTACAATCTTAAAGAGAAAAGTTCAAGCATTCGTGAATTAGATGAAAATTTACTATAAAAATATATATATGTAATTATGTATATAATGTTTTTTAAATATTTTAAGTAATAAAATTATCAATTTTCATAACTTCTTTTTATTGACAAACTGATTGTACAGAAATATTATATTTAATGTATCATTTATTCTCTCATCATGTAGTTCGCTATGTTTACGATATACAGCTACGATTGTAAAATAATATATTCCATTTATTAGATTTATTGAACGTTATTATTATTATTATTATTGGACTTTGGATCTAGAATTAATGGAGGAAATTTTTTGCATTAGTCTTGGCATCTTCGCTAGAATATCGCAGTATTTTTCGGCTGCCTTTCCAGTTAAAAGCACTGTAAGGTTCATCATCTGTCCATTTTCATCTCCTGAAAAGTACTTTTTATATAATAATTAATATTAATAATAATAATAGGTATTAATATTAATATTAATAATAGGTAAATGTAATCTTATCATTATTTACGTTCAAAGGTGACGATGAAATATGTTAAATTTGATTGAAGAATATCCGTTCCACGTGTATAGGGTTCATAGAGAGATACATTCTTCAATTGGCAATTTATTTCATCACATAAATCGAACTCTCCTGGAAGATATTTTTGTCATTTTAATTGAAAAGCTACATTGTAATTTGTCAAACTCAAAATCGTGCGGTACATCCAATAAAATTTATGTTTTTATATAACCAACATTTTAAAAATTTATTTTATTCATACATACTGTTTACACGTGCAACATTTCTTATATAATTGAGTATCATCCTAAGCGTACAATTTATATTCACCAATACTTCTCTGTTTACGGGCGTGGTTTCTGAATGCTCAATATTATCGCCATTTGATAAATATTCTATAATTATAATTACAATCTTATATCATTAAGTATGATTCAGTTTAGAAGATAATCTTAGCTTCATACCAACGTATTTAACTTTTATAATAGTTGTCATGTCAAATATTTATCATTACAAAATGTGACAAAATAAATTGTATGTCTTTTTATCATTTATGCTTCATCGATGGATGCGCAACATGGATGTCAATCTAGGACTTTTTTTTCGAGAGAATATAACCGATACAAATTCAAAAGTGACAATATCAGAAGTGCATCTGTTTCTTTGCTTTAGATCGTGTCATATACATAAATTTTCGAAAAGAAATATATCTTTTAAAAAATCATATCCTTTATTCCTGAATCTATAATCCAACATTTAAATATATCTTTTTTCAATATCTAAAAATATTCATGTCTAAACATATATGTTCGAAATATTGTCAAGAGGCGACAATTTCTGACTGAATTTTTTGCTGAATTCATAGCGCTTCCATTATTGACTTTATTTATCAAAATTATTTATTGCAACACATGTTTTTTTTTTTTTTTTTTCATTTTAATCTTACAGACTCGGGATCACATTTATATTTGACATGACCTATCTGGAACAATCAGTGTGGTAATCGATATTTTTGCTCGTTAGTGATTTTCTCCTTATTATAATATCGTTCGCTTAGCGGATTCAATCTCGTTTCGCCACGTGCAGTCTTACTTTTCGGGCTTCCATATATGTAATTTTGCGACATTATCATTCATCACACCGCGCGCTTTCTTCACTTTCGTTCTGACTCTCCATTCGCATTTCTCCTCATGTACTGCACCCACTCCTCTTCGCTGCTACCTCACAGCATGCGTAACAATCACCAATGCACCTCCTGATGGATCACCAACCGTTCCCACGAAGACACCGAATTCTCTTCGATTCTTTTCGCTGTGTGGACTCGAGTGATCTCAAAGTATCGTATTCGCGAAATCTCAAGCTACCGCGCTTTTAATTGGTGAAAGTAACGCCTGTTCGAAACCGTCGCAGTGACGAAACAGGTGTGCAGGTGGCAGCGATGTGTCTTTTTACGCAATTATCAGGCGGTCACGGTCTCATTTCCCATCATTCTCCTCGTAAGAGAGAATCGAGGACGAGGGTCCGCTGCGATAATCCGGAGATGAGCAGCCCCCTTTGAAAGTACTCCTCTCCTTGTACACCTCCTTGTATACCTGTCGCGTCCGCTTTACGAGCTACAGCTTAATGCCGAGCTTTTTTTCTTTCCTCCATTCTTCATTCTCGTGAGAGACTCATCTCCATAATGCCCGGGCCGATGTCTTTCGTTCCTCTCCCTGATCCTCCTAGTCCTCGGCGCCGCCCCCGTGTCCTTTGCACTTGACAGGTACTCACGACGGTAATGCGTCAACCGCGAGGTATCCTCTTGTCCCCCATTGTCATAACGGCTCGTAAAAAAAAAAAAAGAGAGGCACGAGATGATTTATGTCCCGAGCAGCGTTGTCCAGATCCCATTTCGCGTTCAAACCCATGGAGGTACAAATGCGGGCGCGTGGTAACGGGCGAAATCATCCGATCCGCCCTTCTCCTGGACGTGACTCGAGCGAACTCGACGGCGATTCCGAGAGTCCGTCTGCCGAGTCGACGGTGAATCAACGTAATTAAAACGATATCAAATCGGCCGATCCGCGCGAGTCGATCGATTCGCTCCGCGAATGTCTCTTGGCGCTCGAAGGACCCCCGAGCTGCGTACCGCAAGTATAAATATATCCTAGATCGCCACGAGATACTTTGTAGGAATACAAAGCGCACATAATTGCGCGAATCGCGCGAATTGTTTACGTTCCCTGCCCCTCTCCCTCCCCCGCCCTTCCCTCCACCCTGCCGCGGGCTCTACGGTTCTCTAAATTCTTGGCACACGGTTGCGCGCGTTGTCCTCGACGTCCGTTGCGACGACCTATATGTCTAAAAGAAGAACGACGGCCGTAGGTAAACGCGAAATCGTTAACGAGGCAATTCCCGGAGAGCGCATTCGTCATCCGTCGAGCCCCGTCAGCTGTCGAGAAACGCGAACGCTCGTTTCCCTCACCCCCCCCCCCCCCGCTCCCTCTTCCGCGCGCGACTTCTTTGTGATCGGCCCGCGCTTAATACATGGCATTTAAGGCAAACGCGGAGGGGCCTTTCACGAATCGCCATTGTGCGCTCTCCCGGCGATCTGTTATTATTAGCGGAGCTCTCGAAACCGCGGAGGAAAGTTCTGCCAGTAAAGGATGCATTCCACCGTCGAAGCGAAGGAACGCCGCTCGCGGAAACTGCGTAGATGTATCCCGGAGATGCACGAGCTCGTTCAAGCTCGCGCCCCCCCCCTCCCCCTCGCCCTTCCTCCTCGAGATGTTTCTCTACCGCCTCGTCCCACGTCTCGTTCTTATTCCGTCCACGAAATACGAGAAAATCCGCATTTTTATTAGCGTATCGAGGAAAAAGGCTAGTTCGAAGGAGGAATACTTCGTGTAACGATGTCCTTCGTTTTTCCGCCTCTTTTTCATTTCTCTCGCCGGGGAATCTCTCGGTCTCGTTACAACGCGCATATATAACTTAACATTTTCATCATTATTGTTAACTTCGATCGGTTATATAATTGCACGGGTATAACCCGTCAGGACGCTAATAAGATTCACAAGATGTCATAACTTGACTAACGACCATGACGGAGTTATAGCCCTCAAAAATAGGGTCCTCCCGACGCATTAAGATAAAGCGTGATGATCTTAGAATGGGAATTAAAAGCATTGTGCAATATTAACGTAATATTCACGCAACGAGTGGAAATCGATGCTGCTGTCTGTCGCAAAAAGGAATTTTACAAAAAAGAGCTCGAGCGATGGGAAATCTTTATACCAATTCTGGATGAACTCTCTCGGTCGCGCAAAGATCATGCTATTATCATGATGCGATTATTCTAGAGGAATTATTTCTAGGAATAACTTCCGGATGCCTCGAAAATTTCGAGTTTGCGCAGATTTCGACGCGATTCGTTTTTCTTCGTGGAAAACGAACAAAAGTTAAAAACGACGACGAGACGTACGTCTTCGAAGTACGAGAACGTAGTACGAGAAGGACTCGTTGCTCAACGACAGCCCTTTGTCAAAGGATAAAAATGAGACATCGTAAAATGTATTTCTTCGCGTGGATTTTCGATGTGCAATAAGAATCCTAAGGAGGAAAGAAGACAAGACCCAACCCTTTATATGGGTGTGACGCGCCGGCATTTTCGCCCATTCTCTGTACCTCGTGCCGATCGCATCTGCATCGCATTTAACCATTAGGTTTTATGGTGGATGAATATAAAGTATACCATCTCTTTTCCTCCTTCGTACGTCGTTACTCGCGACAGCAACAGGTTATATTGTCTCGTTCTACTCGACGACGATGACGACGACGACAATGACGACGACGACGACGAGGAGGAGCAATGTTTTCTCTCCTCTTTCATGTATGCGCAAACACGACCTGATGCGCGAAATTTATTACGAACGCCTGCGGCATCACGCGATGGCATTCTGTTCAATCCGGCGATATAAAACAATATCTCAGAATTGGAGATTAAATAAAAATTCGAAAATGAGGATTCTCACACACACACACACACACACACACACACACACGCGCGCGCGCGCGCGCGCGTACATATACACACGGAGAAGAGTTCTGTTGGAAAATTTAAAAATTTGGTCAGATCTGAAAATAATTTTGACTTTTGATTTGATTGAACAAAATTGTTTAATTTATTGATCAAAATTATTAAGTAGAATGTCTAGACGTGATAATAATAGGTATACAAAAATTTGGCGATTTTTCAATCAATTTGAACATCGTACATAATAATTTTGAAGGCTAAAATTACTTTCAAATTTGACCAAATTTTTAAATTTGCCTGCGAAATTGCTTTTTTCTGTGTACGAAGAACGATCATGTTACATTGTTCTGAATCCTCTTCGAGCTTAGAAAATAATCCATTCCACGAGAGGAATATATTAGCATACCAGAAAGACCTGAGAGAGCCTCTGTCACAAACAAATCGAATGTTTGAATTTGTTTGCGCAATCTAAAACGCGAATAGCCTATCGAGTGTTTGAATTTGTTTGCGAGCTGCGGAGCTGCTTTGTCTTGAAGCGGATTTTACCCGGCGAAATTCGTGAAAGGTACGCATGTGTGTGTGTTCACTTCTTCTAACGCACATAGCGATCTGGATTATATTGCAGACATGTTGAATTTTAGAAATTGGCAGAAAGCTGTATTCTGGAAAATATCTCGTATGGACGACTGCGCGCGTAAAATAACGTAAGCGCACGATTAAAACTGCGTGCCTTATTATTATTATGTACACGTCCTTGTTATAAGAAATATTCTGGCGCCACGCCAGAAATATTGTTATCGGCTATTGATTGCTATATTAGCATGTGCACGTGAATTCTCATCGCGTGACACAATCATATTATCATAAACTCTACATATGCATAGCTTCTATTTATAACGTTTCGACACGGATCACATCCGTCAATTTTTGCCCGAGGATTGTTTCTTCTCGTATATCTAGTTAATGATATTTTTCCAGGAAGAAATATAGAAGGAACGGGATTCTCATTGCGGTTCTTATTAGTCCAATTTTCCTTCTCCTACTAGATATCAGAATTTATTTCATTGTCAAACCCATTTTTTCCAACGATAAAAATCCGTCAAGTTCTGACAAGAAATAGCCTAGCTTTATTATTAATACTCTATTATTGAAAATTATCATGTTTCTATCTTTAAATCTCGACGATGGTCCGCGGGTGTATACATTTTTCATTTCTCTCTTTTTTTTTTTTTTTTTTGTTTTCTTCAGTGTACATATTTTTCATCCTGCATTCGGCTACTGAGGCGGTGTCCTTCTTTCACCTTCCTCGTTTTCCCTCGATTGCCGTGGCATGAGAGAAACGAAGTGTATAATATGTCTGATCGGGCGATTAATAGATTCTCATTTATCAAACTTTCATCCGCCTTTTATGGAGCCCATTACACGAGATCTTTCTCTCTTTTTTTTTTTTTTTTTTTTTTCTTTTTCATCGCGGATTACGTGTTAAACGAGTGCAAATTTGCGGTGTCGACGGTGTCACGAACGCGAACCGCGTGCAGGTGTATACCCGGCTGCCTCTGCTTTCGAAGTTACACTCCTCGAGGAAGTCCGCTGTCTGCAACGAACAAAGGCTCTCCCAACCGTGTTTTCACCGATCGCTTTTGAGATCGGTGGCCAGATAAACGCGGGTATATTACGGAATAATACTTTATAGAACGGGTCATTAAAATCCGCTCGATCTTCCCCATAAGTGCGCTTATGTAAGGCGCGCATACCTATAATCCGTGCCGCCATAACAACAAGACGAACATAACATCCGCCTTGAGAATCCATCGACGATCCATCGCGCGTCTCAGTCTCCCGCTGAGGATACGCCGAAGATAGGGTGACGTCATGGGCGTCAGCAATTTTTTTGGAGGGGGGAGGGGGACGGTGCGGCTTTGTCAATTCTGTTAACACCTAAACAGCAATTTTTTGCATTAATGCTTTTTTGGATTTTAAAACTTGAAATATGTTTTCTCGTTTTCCTGATTTTGAACGAAAGAAAAATATTAAGTTTCGTCAACTTTAATTTTATTGTAACTTTTTTTTTTTTTTTTTAATTTCAGGATAGTTTTGAACCCTCTTTCTCTGGATATCACGATTGACGTCGATATATCAATATATGTCAATTTATCGCGATTAAGTAACAATTATCTCGTGGCGATGATCCTTTGCCGCGTAACACGCGAAGGTGCGTCGTTAAAAATACACGATTTTCTCCAACGCGTGTATTAAAGTCACGTTTAACGCGCTCGTTTGCATTTTACTGTTGTCTCTCTCACCCGATCGGGGGGCGACCTGCCTCCAGATGTCACGGCGGTCGTAGCCGATACATATTTATTACGCCGTAAAATCAAATATCGTCGGAGGAGCGATCTCGCTGTTTGCCCGCGGTAATGGAAATCAATGGGACGGATCGGCGTATATACGTCACATGTTTTATCGGCGTCATCGCGGAATTTTCACCGAATTCGCAACCGGCGTCAATCCTCGTCCGGCCGGAACGGGCAAATATTTGCGCATCGGAACGTAATATTCGGGACGAAAGGGAACGAGAGGGAGAACGCGCGCGTCGTTCTCCCCTTTCTCCCCGGTAGCGCGTATTCCGCGATGATTTCGCGATGAATAGCGCGTAAATAACAGCCGTGTTTTATTTCGTTGCATTTTTACCCTTCCCCGTGCGAGCATGCGGAGGTCGGCCTTTTGTTGCGGTCTGAATATCTCGGCGGGGTTCACCGTTGTCTCTGTCGAGATAGACCCTTTCGGTCGTCCCGCACCGCATAATTTTCATCACACATCCACCGCTTAATTGCCGATAATTTAAGCGATGGCGTTGACCGATGCGCTTATTCGATAACCCGAGCTGGTCCTTCGCGGCGACATCCGAAGGACGAAGGTCAGACGATATATGCGAGTGTTGATAGTTGAATTTTAGCAAATTCTCTCTCTCTCTCTCTCTCTCTCTCTCTCTCTCTCTCACATACACAGAAAAAAATCTCGTTTCTCAAAAATTGCGCTTCGATCTTGCTGGAATATACGTTGTGAGATGCTATTACTATGTTTCGGGAAAAAACATGTAAAAATTTCACTTTGACTAATTTTTTAGTTATATTATCAATTTTATTGATAATTATTAAAATAATTATTATTTACAATTCTAATCCTATTATTAATTTTGTTGTAATAGATATGTTACACATATAATTTTATTGGTACGTCACTCTTTTTATATTATTTTTTTCATTATTCCAATTTTGCGATTCTCTTCCAAGATTAAAGTAATTAAAACTATATCAGTATGTATAATAAATTTTCCCGTTTGATCCCATTTGTCCAAGTATTTTGTATGAATAATAACTTCTGACGTATATAGTAAGCCTAATAAACCACACAGCGGCAAATTCCTTTAATCTGCTCTCCGTGATATCTGTAATGAAATAAATATTGAGTGAAAAGTTCACATACGATTTAATAACTGACTCGTTCCGTCCATTTTCTCCGCTTGTAAGTACAGTAATTAGTCTCGTGTGTAAATTAATTTCCTATCTCCGTGCACAGGTACGTCCCACAAACGTGGTGTGTTTTTTCTCAAATGGATTTTCTTAACTGGCCACGTGATCGCTCAAAAATACAAACGAGCGATACATGTAAGTATGCATTTCGTTAAGGCCGACGTATCTTGTACATTGAGACAACGTAAAGGTATCCAGAAAAGGCAAGAAATAATAAGCCGTACCGCATTGCACTTTTACTGCGGATCAATTCCGTTACATTGGAGCGAAACTCCAATGAATCCGAAACGAAAGCGAAAATCCAATTAAAGCTCTCGCGTTCTTTTTTATCCGCTGTGCCCAAGGATAAACCGCTGTGTGAAACGAACAATGCGGGCAGATTTAATTGTCGGACAAATATAGCTTTCAAACACGACTTTCTTTTGCGAACGTAACGAATTTTCCTCAGTTCGAATTTTCCTTCGAGAGAACGGAGTCACTGAATTATTTCACGATCTACAATGCAATTCGTGAAAAGCATAAAATTCGTAAGAAAAATATCATTCTATTGAATTCATTCCGTTATTTCATCGAATAATATTTTCTCGTAAATGACAAAAATAATTGTAACTCTCGGAATGTTTTCTTCTTTTTTTTTTTTTTATACCTTGCATAATACGAGAACAGAATTATGTCGCAGCTGCATTATACTTGTAAATGAATTTACTCAGTGTGACGGGCGGTCCCCATCAGTGTCCTTGAACTATCGTGTGTTTTTAGACACGAGTCTCTCGAATTTAAAATTTTCTTCCTGTTTCCTGTTTTTTTCCTTTAATATCGAAGGTGAAGGATATATATCGGAGGCGTCGATAACGGGACACCGGCGACGATTAAGCATTTAATTTCGCCGAGCGAAATGGAATCCTCCCCTAATGGAGGGTGGGCATATCGCGTGGATGGCTGTGAGGAATCCTTTGCCTCGTGCGGCTCGTCCATCCGGAATTAAATCGCGTGTAGACAAAATAGCGCGGTCGTATTATGAACGCGAGTGAGAAGAGTCCTACTCTCAGTTTCCCGATTGCCGATTTATCCCGCCGGTAGCAATGGAATTTCTCCCGCCGTGTTATTAATTACGCCGACCTGCGACACAAGTCTTTGATAGCTCTTCCCATTCGTCAATGTACGTATTGTTGAAATATCTCTTTCTGAATACACCGGGAAAAAAGGAAGAGACTGTTACGGGGATGCGAATTCAATTATTTCAATATTTATGAATCATCGCGCGGGCCAATCAGCGATCGCCTCATCGGCGACAACCCGTGAATTTTTAATTCATCAATCATCACCGTGATTCGTCGCTCGGTGTCATTACGTAACGACAACGTCTTCATGTCTTGTCCTTTTTTTCCATCTCCAATCTTAAACGAAGTAACTTTCAAAATGCAAGTGAATACACGAAATTAAAGTATTATTTAGTGTTCACAGAACAAATATGAAAAATGATACTGTCATTTATCGAGCGATCGGAGAAGGATGTTATTATACACAGAAAAAAAAGTTAA
The DNA here is from genome assembly GCF_055798465.1 of Pogonomyrmex barbatus. NCBI lineage: Eukaryota > Metazoa > Arthropoda > Insecta > Hymenoptera > Formicidae > Pogonomyrmex > Pogonomyrmex barbatus. Next base: position 2,370,709 of record NW_028297182.1, on the reverse strand, counting down.
GTCTTAAATTAAGACTATCTGCATTCTCATATATAAGGAAGATTATAAAAATTTTAATCTCAATTTTATTGAATTTATATTGATGCAAGCATATGTAGATATTCTTCATCAAGAATCTTTATATAGAAGATTTTTAGTCTTGAATTGAACAAAAGGAATACACTTGCATCCATACAATTCAAATTCAATCAAATCAAGATTAAAATTTTTAAGAAGATTATATTCTTGCTTATATATGAAAATATTTGTCTTTATTTAACATAATTTTTTTTCTATATATGCAAGAGCACACAGAAAAAGAAATTATTTTAAATCGAGACTAAGATTTTTAAAAAGATTATAATATTTCTTGTTTATATATGCGAATATTTGTCTTGATTTAAGATTAATTTTTTTTTAACGTACTAAAAGTAAACGTAAAACTCTCATTCTTTCACCATATTTTTTTAGCAAGTACAATTAGGGAGCGCGTTTCTTGACTATTTGTGGTGACCGATTTTTCCGAGATATAATTATACAGAATTTCATTCGCAATTTCTCGGAAAGGAATTTACTTCTCCTCTTTTGTCTCTTTACTTGAGCGCGTAGCAAAATTGCAATCAGCGTCATTGTCCGCTGATTACTCACGGCGGACACAAATCGTCATCGTCGTCGGGCAGTCGAAATAGCTATTTTTTCACTTCTTCGGCCTTTCGTGCTTTTCACTTTGTCGACATTGCAATGTCGCGCCAGTGCACCGTGGCCGGCTGTCGCGCCGCGATCTTACGAAAGCCCGGCGAATCCGAAACCGACGAATCGCGGCGGCACAATCGACACTCGCTTATTAACGCAATTAATCCGGCGAGTTATACGCGCCACGTCGCTTTACACGCCGTGATGTCGTAACGTAATCTCGAATGCAATCAATTGTAAAATAATCCGCGATTTTTCTGTAAACGAAAGCTCTCTCTTCTCTCGCGTGACTTATTTCAATTCGATACGAGTGAAATTCGGGAATGAGAGAAACCAAGAACATCGATGTTTTCATATCGGCGAATCTCTGAGCGTAAAATGTTGAAGGTTGCGCATTTTATGAGTAATAAGTCGCTCGTCGATGTGCGTAAGACTGGTTTAAGAAATTTTTATAAATAATTGATTTATATATTTTTATATTTATGTTTACATGTACTGCCGCACATATATTTTATTATATTTCAATTCTAAAGCATTTATAAAAATCATTTATTATAAATACATGTTATGTATATGTATATATATATATATATATATATATATATATATATATATATATATATATATAATATATAGATCCTTTCTTTCGTCTGGAACAAAACAGACATTAGAACTGAGAGAAATATCTAACGCTCAATTGACTTGATTATACATTATGAAATACCGTCCGCCGGCCGCTCGCTACAAGCTGTAATTAACAATGCAAACTTCAAGTCTCATGTCATTAAGACGTCGCTAATCGCGTTAAATGATTACGATCTATCAATCAATTTATAAAGTTTTTCTGTGCTAATGATATGTCTAATAGAATCGCTGCGCAACTCATCAGGATATACGCTACGGTGTAGTATCCTTCAGTCTCCTATAAAAACTGACCGAGGAGGAGAGACAAGAAAAAAAAAGAAACATAAACATGGCTTGCCAGCATAGGTAGGGTAGACGCTTATAAATTGATGCAACTGGACGTCCTCGATTCAGAGACGCACTCGAGTTGTAACTGACCGAGCGCAACGGATGGTAGCGTGCGTCGCTCAAAACGCCGATTATCACCGGTGTTAATGACGCCCACCGTGTGTCAGATCCCGCCGCGTTACGTTGAGAAATTATCCCGATGTCAACGGCGAAGTGCATCAGCTTGTTATCCGCGATCTCCGCGAGCCATTGGGCCCCACGATCGATTTATCTTCGATCGGCCGGCGCCGCCGCGGTGCCGCGGCCCCGCGACAAAGAAGCGACGTGTGATTTATCGGCGTGAATTATTCGAGTGAATATTTCAGCGAGAAGATTTCCGCCGCTCTGCGCTCGATCAACCTCACGGGAATATCTCGCGTCGGGTTAGCAACAGGTTTCTCCGCCCGGCTACACCCCCCCGGCCGCGGGGTCCAAAGTCCAAAGTCCTACTTTGACACCTCGCGGTTGATAATCTCTCCGCCCGGGCACGTCCTTCCCAAATCGCAAATCGGATAGACACTTTCTCGATCGGGATCTCATTACAGCTTTCAGGACGTTTAGCGCAATAACGGAATTACAAGTGAGCGACGGAGCAAGAGGTCCAGCGAGGAATTTGATTGCTTAGATAAAGATATCCGTTTCGTCGGAATTCATCTTTCATTCAACTTTAGTCTTTTTGATCAGAAAACAGATTAGACGCCGATGACCTTTTATATATGTGTTATTTGATTTAAGTTTGAGATTCAGTGATAAATAGAAAAATATTGATTTCGTTAAATTATCTTTGGAAAACACTGAATATCTCCTATACTAATTAAAAGGGTTCATTAAATTTAAATAAGATTCAAAGTTTCAAACACTGTTTTTTTATATATACGATACATAAATAAAAAATCGATTAAAAAATAGACAGTATCTGGTTTTTCTATAAATAAATTGTTAAAAGTTTCTCACATAATTTTGCGAGAAAGTTATTACTTAATTAATTTAAATAATTCTAGAATAGATAATGATATGTTTTCAAGTTGTATTAGAATATTCATCAATATCATGTTTTTTTACAAAAAAAAAAAAAAAAATAGCAATTTTAAGTTTACTAAAATTTCACAAATTATTAAATCTCGTTTTATTTAAAAATTATTAAAAAAAAAACGAACAATAATTTATATTTTGGATAATTTATATACTTATCTTCCATAAACGATTTCCGAATCGACCTTGTTTGTTGTTTCGCCACGTGTCCACGATTTTATCTGCAAAGGGAGAGGAGTTTGGTCAGCTAGGACCAAGGTCGTAGGAAGAAGGTCTCAATCCGCGCAGAAATACCCGTAAAGTAGCTTTCTTTGCTGACGGACCTTGCTAAACCAGTCTACGCGTCGCGCCGCAATCCGGTGATTTGAGTCGATTCGCGGGTTACGGCCGATCTCGGGGACCAAGGCGGAGACCCGCGATTTCCAGGAATCCCGGATCTCCGTGATCCCGCCCGTACCTGACCTCGCGTGCTTTCTTCTGAGACACGGACACGATACCCCTGTTGTTTCTCGCGTTGTTGCGAACCGCGCTCCATTACCTTCTTCACCTTCGTCGCTGGCCGATTTCTTCGCCGTCGTCGAAGCGAACTTCTCTTAGTTAGAGCGTTCTCCGATCGCGATGTGTGTACGTACAACGTTAACTCGCCGAAGCTGAAGCTTTATAACGAACTTGCTCTACTCGTGTATCTACATTTCAAAGACGAAGAAACGGACAGCCGAGATGTGTGCGCGAGATACGAAGAGCCTTCATGTTCCGGACGTATTCGGATTTATTTAATTATGTGGTACCCGCGACAAAATTTGTATGTTTTATTTGCGGAATTGCGATCGCGCACGCGATTTCTTCAAAAGGTGGATATTCTACATATTTCTTCGTTGTGGCGAAACTGGTCTCGGTAATACCATGTTTGATTGAGCGAGTTTTAACTTCCATTAAAGCCCGAGTCTCATCAACTTGTCAGAATAAAGTCATATCTTAATAAAATTCAAGTGAAAGAAAGATAAATATTCTTTTTCTTGATTAATCGAAAAACTCAAAATATTGCTCCAACTATAAGTGACAAAAGCCGATTTTTCATTGTGCACATAAAAACGAAAAATGTATTCTGTATATATCGATACCGCGTATACTTGATTAAAATCTCGTCAACTTGTCAGAATAGAGTCATTATCTTAATAAAATTTAAATAAAAAGAGAAAATATTCCCCCTTTTACTTGATTAATCGAGAAACTCAAAATATTGCTCCGATTATAAGTGACAAAAGCCGGTTCTTCACTATGCACATAGTAACGAGAAATTTTCTAGCGGATATATTCTGTTTACATCAATACCGCATACACTTGATTAAAATGTCACAATTTTATACGTACGCGATAAACGATCGCTGATCAAAAGGGGGAATTTAAGCCGCGGGAAAAACTGGAATACGCGTGTTTTCTATCTTTTTCTTTTTTTCTTTTTTTTTTCTTGAAGCAGTGCGTTTACCGTAATCACAAATTACCAATTATTACCGCTCGCAAATACCGTAATTAATCCAAGTCGAATAATTGCATACACACACACTTGTCGCAAATGGCACGGCGAAGCGCAGGAGCGCTTTTATTAGACCGGCCGTAAAGTAAAAGGCCAGGTGCGAAAACGCATACGCGTGTATAATTACAGCGCGCACGCGCGCGCGCGCGCGCGCGCGCGCACCGCGGAATTATACACCTCGTTATTTCCGCTTGTAGCCTGCATTACGACACGCGCGCGCGCCGCGCGCGGTGTCGGTGCGTATATATATCGCGAAATACTTCTTAATATTTCCAAATAATGGGGGTAATAACCGATAATGACGGAAGAAGTTCATTACGGCGGGGAAAGTGCGCGCGAGCCGCATCGGATTTTGATCCTCTACGCTTCATTCCACGATTTTACGGTCCTCGCTCCTCGACTCGGAGGAGGGGCGGGGGGAGGGGGGGAAGAAGGGAGGGATTTTTTTTCTTGACTCTTTCTTTCGCTATTTCCTCTTGGTGGATTCTTTCTTTCGCGCCGCGCGAACTTCTCCCCCGACCGGGCCAATAATTATAAGCTCCATATCGAGCACTGAAATATTACACCTATTATTATCCTGTGATTGATTTAACAACTCGTTGCTTCTCTCGTTTCGTAATTCTCCCCGATTTTACTCTTACTATACGTCCAGCAAACGTTATTTCCCGCGTCACAATAAATGGCTATTTTTGTTATGCAAGAAGGTGAGAATGGAGAACGCAATTATTTATATTATGCAAACCTGACCTCAAGTATGCGCGTAACGCATACACACTTTCAAATAAGTTTTAAAATAATATGTATACGTACACCGAAAAAGAAAAATTTAATTTCAATTTATAATCGCACGTACAGCGTGATAATTTTCAAAATTTTATGATTATTCCATACAAATAACTATTCTTCTTTATTTTACGTCACGCGCCTTTCATTCAATAATGTTCAGAGTAGTCGTTTTTAATTTATTCGTTCTCTATTGTATCTCGATAATTTCGAACCAAAAAGTTAGCATCTTCTTCGTGTACAAACTGACTTTTAATATCGAAAATTTATCGCGTCCTCCTGGATTATCGAGAAATCCAGTCCGTCAAACCACGTTGCTGTTGATTCGCGCTAACGAATTCTAACGCACTACGATCCAATAATAATGGCATGGGATCGGCATCGTATCCGCCTTGTCCTCCACACCCTTGGCTTCGATTCCATTCCGCTTGCGTCGTAACTCTATTAACGGTCTCATTGCGGATTAACCTCTCTCTCTCTCTCTCTCTCTCTCTCTCTCTCTCTCTCTCTCTCTCTCTCTCTCTCCCCCCTCTCCCTCTTCCTCTCGTCGTCGCCGTCATCGGTCTCTCTCTTTGCGGGTTACTGCGCTGCCTCCGTCCTTCGTTCTCGCTACGTCTCTTTCCCTCATCATCGTTTTCTCATCTCGCGATATTCCGCTGTCTACTAGTCCCGCAGTCAACTTACGATCCTAATAGTAACTACGTAGTCGCGCGATCCGGGTTCAAAATATATTTCATGTCGGGCGATCGCGCGCCACGCGCTAACGGAACTGCCTCGGATCAGCTGTTCGGTGTTTACATTCGCGGATGTTGCGAATCAAGCAAATGTGGACGTGGTCGCACCGTTACGATAGATCTCGCAAGTCAAACGTCTTAATGATAAATCCGGTATATATTGTTATGCATTTATGCTGTTATGCGTTTATACGTATTATGTAATAGTTTATCGGTTCCGTAAGGGGATTATAAAATAATATTCGCTTACATCTACTTCAGAGTCCATATGTCATACACTAAATCTTTTTGAAAGAAGAGATGATCTTTATGAGTTTTGTAATATAATTAAAGTTAAATAAAAATTGCAAGTTGCTTTAGCGCTACACGGGATGCATCACGTGGAGATACAGCTTTTTAGCATCACTCGGCAGAGATCAGGACTCCACAGCTGTGCATTCTGAGCAATGCTAAAGCAGCCCGCAGTTTTTATGTTGTAAAACTCATAAAAACTCTAAAATCTCTTTTTTAATTTTTATAAAAAAAAAAATTTTAAAACAAAGCAATTTTGAATTTCAACATAAAAATAGTTAATCCGAAAACAACGCATTTTCAGATCTATGTCATCTTCATACCAATTTTTTTTCTTGTTCTTGAATTTCTAATCACTTCCCAAGCGATTGTTCATTTTTGAAGTATTCTTGTGATTAATATATTAAATTTATACATAATATGTAGATATAATATATATTATATTATACATATAATATAAACTATATGCATTTACATCGCTTTATATTGTTATGAACTATTGCATTCAATACAGCTAATTATTATTATATAATTATAGATCTATATCTATAATATAGAAAACATTTTACACGTCCAAAAATATATTTTATGCTTAAAACATTTTAATAAAATACAGTTAGAAATTAGAAAAATGAAATGAAAAACGAATCTAATGATGGCTCCATGGCGACAAAGTGGAACAACATTTCTGATTCATCCTATGATCTAGTAAGTTACATAATTACGAGAGTTATTTACTTACGCACACGCGCGGAATTAGAAACGTAATCCACTTTGTAGCTATCCGTATCGCGCTTAGTTTCGCCGGATTCAATCGTTGCCACGTGACGTGAGATTTCGCCGTGATGAACGATGAATCCCGAACGATATACGCTGTATACTTACGCGACAAAGTAAATAGAGAAACGATTCCGTAATAAATGAGCCAGTTCGCGAGAGCTCTTCGATTTGATTAGGTTGCACGTGCGCGCGCGCGCGCGCCTCCGATCTCGCGGGGAAACATTGCAAAATTGTGCAAGACACCGTGTGCACGTACCGAAGTTATCTTAATTTAATGGAGGTCCATTAAACGTAATCTTGAGTGATGTGACATGCCCCGGCTAGAGAAATCTTTAATTTAAAATTTTTTTTTATCAAGGCTGCGCGATGCGCGCATGCCGCGCGATGAGACCGCTTTCACTTTTGCGCGAAGTTCGAAACTGCACTCGCGACCAACCTGTTTCTGCAAATGAATGAGATCCTGTGAGATCGAAAAACGCTCGGAGCTATAAATCTACCTTCACGCAAGACATCCGAGAGACTTTGTCTCTGTGGGTCTGTGAACAACCGGTGGCGGCAAAATACAAGAAAACGCTAATCCTATTCGATATTCAATATTAGAGTGAATATCCGAATTAAGATAATGCACTTAAATTTAAATTGCAACTGTTTTGTTATGTTACGTTGTATTAATATTATAATATCCATACAAGAACCTTTGATAACAATTGATATTTAAATTGATATTATTAGTGCTGTTGATCGTTCACTCAAAAATCCCAGAAGAGAGCAACACAGTATACGTGACATGGCCGACTTGTTGACGCAAAATCGATTTAAAGAGGGGGGGGGGAGGTAAAGCATAGAGAAATGTATTAATCATGGTTCAAGT